>NC_039248.1:11454848-11712348 GCF_003368295.1 Carassius auratus | reverse complement strand
GGACCTTTATTGGGATCTGAACTGAGAATATAGCATCTAGAATCAGTCTAATTTCCTTATCTTGTAACAGCTTCTACATTCATCCGCCTAGTTTTTTTGTGAACGAATGCATCACCTAATTAATATTCATGACAACATGTTCTGTGGAGTAGATCCGTCTGGTCATGGTTGTGGCTGGTTTGTAGACAGTGTAAGGTCGCTCTGACCCCTGGATCCACACCTCATCTACCTCTTTCTACTCCATCTACTGGCCTTTATAAACCTGGCTCAGCTCCCTGGAGAGTCCCAGCCCCATCTGCCCGCCCTCTCCTGGACTGCTCTCAGCCCCATGGTAACCGAATAAAAATCCTCCTATGGAGCTTCCTGCCAAATACCACCATCCTCCTGTTCAGTCTTGTGTCTGTATGTGAGCTAAGAGGTTGCGGGCCCCCTAGGGACCATGAGTCTTGTTCGGAGAGACCCAGCTGTGCTCCAATCTGTGAAGCTGACTCTTTGAGCGTATCATTTAAAATGTGAACACACACAGTACAAACAATAATCTTACATGAAAACATTCCTATTTAAAAGCAACTTTATATTTTAAATGTCGGTATGACGTAAGATGATTCTTAAATGCTATTTTGTTCTACAGTTTTATATTCTGTATTACTTTTAGTAATCTTGATATATTATTATAGTATTTATTGATATTTTGAATAAGCTTATTTTTATGTTCTCAGTTATGTTTTCTTTTTAAATTGTCATTATTGTTGAAAAGTTTTCATTTTAGTCATTTTAGTACTGTAACTTAAACCTATTCATTTCAGGTATAGCATGATTTATTTCACCAAAGCAACATTTCTCATTTCTTATTTAAGGTTTTAAGGATTTCATGTAATATAAATATTTTATATAATAATAAAAATAATAATAATAATAATATTATTATTATTAACTTAATTTTAATTACTGGTAACAGTTTTAATAGTACAATTTAATCTATTTATTTCAGGTATAGCATGATTTATTTCACCAAAGCAACACTTCAATTCACTTTTATTTAAGTTTTTTTTAAGTTCATGTTTTCATCTAATATTTTTTATGTAATTTTATTTAATTTTCAAGTTTAGAAACAGTTTTTTTTAGTTCTACAATTGAATTTTTATTTAAGTTTTTTTTATCTAATATTAGATTTATATACAGCTTTATTTGACTTACAAAATCAGTCTTTAATGGTATTATTTTTAGTCACTTTAGTTCAAGGGATGGTTCAACCAAAAATGAAGAATGACCGTAGCCATTAACTTCCACAGTATGGAAAAATACATGTAAGTCAATGGCTACCATCAACTGTTTATATACAAATATTTTTCTAAATATCTTATTTTTGTGTTCAAGAAAAGAAAGGAACCAATAAAGGTTTGGAACAACATCAGGATTAATAAAAGATGACAGAATTTTTATTTTGGATGCGCTATTATTGGAAATCTTTCATCTAATTTTTCTAAATTTAATGACCTAAATGATTTTAAAGGTTTTAGATTTAGTTAATAATAACAGAACCAACCTCACATCCTTATAAAGCACGGCTAATTTCGAAAAATTTTTGCCTGCAAGTTTCTAATTGCAAAGCTATTGCGTAAACTGACAAATCATGCAACTTGAAAGGAGAAGATAAGAACAGTTTGATTTGAGCACTTGATGTTTTATAAGAGGTCGATCAGTGACAGTTAAAGTGAATTAAAAAGACTGTTTGCATGGTAATCAATCTGTTAATTGAGTGGAGGGAAGACAAGTGATGAGATGCAACTGCTCCTCCGAGAACGTCAAGACTTAACCACTGTCAAATTTCAAGAAAAAAAATGTATGCTATTATTTGCTTAAAATGAAGTTATGATGTTGCCAAGGCGATAGGCTACTGAGAGGTTTATGTAGGCAGGGTTCCATCTGGACGGCTCAGAGGCTTTCAATCTGCTCAGACTCACAGATGCCCATTAAAGACCAAAGATGCTGCACTCGTCTCCGTGGTACATTTCTACACGTACGCATGAGATCGCCTATGAGTTAAAGCAGTCACAGATGGGGTGCGATAAGAGGTTATATTTACTCTTTACCATTCGCCTGTTTTGCATTCTAAAGGATTAGACCACAGGGTTTAAAAACTTCACTGAAGGGCCCTTCTACACCATTAGTCTAACATCTGTAAACACATGAGAGATCCCCCATCATAAAAAGGTCATTAGTGTAGAGTTCCTGTCCCCCCTCATCCTCTTTCCTCAGTCCTCCAGCCCCCCTCCTTTATCAGAGCTCAGCGGACATTCAGAGCATCTTTGTTTCTTTTTATCTCACCTCCCAAGGATGACTAGCATCTGCTCATTGCTCTGCATAAAGTACAGGTAGGGGCATGCTTATACAAATGCTTCATGGGAATAGCATGGTGGGGGGGGGGTCTGTTTTTGTGCACTGAAAATGAAATAAAAGACAGATTTTTAAAAGATCGATCCCAAGGTAGCAGGAGTTGTGCGTGCAAAGTTTGACTGGATATTTGGTATCATCACTTTGCTGTTCATGTATATTTTATGAAACCTACAGTGGGAACTAGACTTCTGTGGGTTTCTGTATGAGCTAATGCTTTTTAATTAAAAAAAAAAAAAAAATGTGTTGGGGAAAGACTTTAATATGAGTTTGCCTAACTTTATTTTAAAGATCTTGAATCACTGTCATGATGTTATGATCTTAATTTGTTGCTGTTGAAAATGTTCCAATTATTAAAGACAGGGTGTTATTCAATATTAAGAAGTAGTTGAATGGATTTAAAATTCTGTGCATGGTTCATATTAATAATGATAAACTGATATATGCCTGCTGAGCTGATTCATTCATCCAATATTTAGCTGTTTTGTGATTCTTAGCCTCAGCTGATTCCATACACATTTGTACAACTAACAGAAGTTATGTTGTGAAAATAAATACTCAATAAGTAGCATGGAATAATTGAAAAAATAGATAAATGCATAAATAAATACACACTGAAAAAAAAGTTTCAATCATCCAATGAAAAAAATAAAAAATAAAGTAGCATTAGTATTTAGGCATGTATTGAAACAAAATAGCAATAATAAAAAACAATAAAATATTTGAAAACAGAATGAAAAATAAATAACTTTTTATAAATATTTTATATATATATATATATATAGAGAGAGAGAGAGAGAGAGAGAGAGAGAGATAATATTTATAAAAAAATATTTATTTTTCATTCTGTTTTCAAATATTTTGTTTTTTATTATTGCTATTTTGTTTCAATACATGCCTAAATACTAATGCTACTGGTAATAATAACAAGTACATTTTGTTTAAAAATCTTGGTATTTAATTGTATTTTGTCATACATATGTACAGTATATTTAAGCAATATAGTTGGTATACTCATTCTTTTGTAGTAATGGACTGATTTCAGAGTTGAGACTAAAATTGCAGGCTGAAACACGGTTCAAAACAGCACTATCAAGACTATACAGCTTGACATCTAAAGTGCTTTGTAAATTAAGACTTGGACGTGAAGTGATCACCTTAACAGCAATTCTCAGGCTTCCTCAGAATTAAGGAGCTGTCTAAAATCCTCCTAATTACCTCCTTTCCACTAACTGAGACCCTTTCTGTTCATAGGAGATTCTTCCAGACCGCACATGTGTACATTGAAGACAGGAACTCTCCCAGAGTGAGCCGCTATGACAGTTTCCCCGTCCTGTCTACAGCGGGTGAGCAGCTAAACAAACAAACGAAAACACATCATGCTGCAATAGCTTTATTTATAAATATACCTGACCTGCTGACAAGTAGTTTAGACAGATTGCATATTGTTTATACACTAAATAGTAAAATAATTAATGAAATTATATTAAAACCCACACCTTTACTATCATTCAGTCATTCAGAAGTTTGGGGTTAGTATAATAATATTCATTTTATTTTAGAAAGAAGTTCATTTTATTCAGCAAGGATGTTTTAAAGTGATCAAAAGTGACAGTAAAGAATTTATGTAACAAATGATTTTGTATTTTAAATGTAAGGAAAAAAATAGTAATTTTTTTACTAATTAGTTTAAATCGCGCGCACAATTTAGCAAATCGAGTGAACGAAATAGTAATCGTGTGCACGTTTTAATACATTGAAGGAACGAATTAGTAAATCATGCACATAATTTTTTTTTTTTTCTTGCATGTCATGTGCGGGACTCCGTATAAATGTACTAAAAATGCTGTTATATATATATATATATATATATATATATATATATATATATATATATATATATATATATATATATATATATATATATATATATATATATATATACACATACACATCAAGGAACCCTAAAAAAAAGGATCATGCTTTTTCCGCAAAATATGAACAACTGTTTTAACATGGATAATGATGCTGAAAATTCAGCTTTGCCATCAAAGGAGTAAATTAAATTTTAAAGTGTAAGAACATTTGACAATATGTTTCTAAGTAGAGAGAGACTTTCGATATAGCTTGATGAGCATGAGAAACTGCTTTCAAACACATTACAGAATCCTACAGTCCCCAAACTTTTAAACAGTATACTTTTATTCCATAGAGTACAAAAGAGGTGCTTTGCTGAATGTTCACAGTGCTCTTGTGGATCAGGACGTTCATTTCAAGCCCTGATGATAGCTTTGAGTGGGAAGAATATCTCTTTTGTGCTCTTTTACAAAATTTAAAGTCCTATTTATTTCAAACTACTGTGAGAATGTGCAAATAAACTACAGAATTTTGATTTTGGCTGGTCTATTTCTTTTAATGATCAGCATTGCGGTTTTCTGGGTTGTTGAGTGGATGCATATTTTATGTTCTGTGTGTATATGTTTGTCAGTTGGCGAAGGAATGATAGTGCACGGTTTTCTCAAATTGCATGAGCTGCTTTCAGTATTGCCACTCTTTTCTCTCTTGCTTTCCCTTGGTTTCTTTCCTCTCCTTCTCTCTCCTCATGTGATGCAGTCCAGCTCTTGACTGACAGGTCTATATAACTGTAAGCCAAAAGAAGTAAAACTAGCCATTAATGTTTATGAGAACTCCGTTTGAGGTGATAGTTTAATGTCTCTGCTGTAATAGAGAAGTCATCAACAAGCCCTGTTGAATTGAGGAAGTCTTCTGTGTGTGCAAGTGATTTAATAAGACAGAATCTTTTCTGTTAATTGCATAGACACTGAATACAGACTGGGGGTTGAATTGACGTGTGTTTGATCATCCTTCACAATGCGAAGCAGTAAAAGCTCCAGGGGAGTCTGGTCTTTTATAAATATGGTCCCAGCTGTGGCAGTAATGACCCATACCTTTATAAGGCCATTCTACTTGACAGTAGATCATCGGTCCAGTCCGTTTCTTTGATAGATAACTGATGAGCTTTTTATAACACAGATGTGACCAAATATCATCTGTCAGGAAGTCAGGCCACACATGTAGGGCGGATGGATTTTGGTTCAAAGCCTTTTGTCATTTGGAACAAGGTTGTGCTTTTATTTCTTTATTTAAACTTTTATTTTCCACTGGGCTTCGTTCCTTAAAAGTGACAATAGATATTTTGAAATGACAAATATGCATTTGATTAATGTACAGTTTAACTATTTAATAGACAAAAACACCATACATTATCATATGGACTGCAGTCACTAAATAGTGTATGTGTTTTGTTGTGAAATGTATGTTAATGGCATTAATCTGATGGGGGTTTTTTTATTATTTTTTATTACATGTTCTGTGAGATAATTTAGTGTGTTTAATGAAAATATACAAGTTTGGAATCAACAAGATTTTTTAGGTAAATTATAAAAAATAGGTAAAACAAGGATGCATATAAGATATTTTTGCATTTCATAGATTTTTACATGGTTTCAAGTAAATGTACTTTGTATGTATGTGTGTATTTATTTATTGTATTGTGTGTATGTTTGTTTGTTTATTTTTGTACTTTTTATTTGTCAAAGAATCCTCAAATAAATCACAGTTTCCACAAACATATTGAGCATCACAATATATATTATAAAAAAAACCGCATGATACAATAATGTATTTGTAATTGAGCATGAGAAAAGTAATTTTTTAACAAAACATTTTAATTTAATACTAAATTTGTTTTTAATTGTATGATATAATATGAGAAATATCTAATAATATTTACATTTAATATTATAATTTATATATATATATATATATATTTTTTTTTTTTTTATTCACAAAAAAACATAAAAGAAAATACCCAGTATATCGAGAGAAGAAACAAAACATACATATATTATTTTACTTAAATTTTTTAAGAAATACCAATTTATATATATATTTTCCCCCATTATTAACCTTATTCCTAAATATGAGGGGAAAAAAATATTTGTAGGTGTTTCTAATGTATTTATCATCAATTTATATCAAAATGTTTGGATGTAGTGTGATGTATGTATGGTTTTGTGTTTCAGATGACCTGGAGGCTGTGCCAGTCAGGCAGTTCATCAAACACATCATGGAGCTCTACTCCAACAACCAACATGGCTTTTCTCAGGAGTTCGATGTGAGTATGATCTTTGTAGTTGGAGCATGTGAGAATGTGTGTGTATGTGCTCTGTACATGTACCGGTGCTCCCAGTAGCACAGAGGCACAGATGGCTATGGGAAGAGGACTAATTAAAGAGTAGAGCCTCATTAAAATGAGGAATCTATGCAGGGATGCAGGGAAGCTTGAGCCTGGTTCATGCCCACAGCAAACATTTACAAGATCACAATCAAATATGGACTCGTCCAAAAGCAAGAACTGGGTCTCCTGAAGAAGATTTATTAAAAAAACTATGATGCTTACCAGTATCAGCAATACAGCAGGTATCAATTCATGACAGGGGTGCTTTGTTTTACAGATAACGAAAGATAAAATCTGCACGAAAGACAAAATCTGGTTCATTAAAGCTCACTGGGGAGCTAATTATTATGCTGCTGTATGAAATTTGTTTTACATTGAATTGATGTGACTATCATTAAATGATTTGGACAAATGGTGCAATTAATGTAAATTCTAATCAAAGTGTGGCTAATTACTGGAATAATTAACTAATTATTTTGGAAATGAGTCTTAAATCATTTACCAATAATATGCTCAACAAAATTAGCAGTTCTAACAGGACTGCATTCAGAATTACGTAATCTGCGTAGGTATTCATTACTATTAAAAAAAAAGTTACAACTGTCACAACTTCATGTATAACTCATTTGAAATCCAGTCATCATGTTAGAGATTTTATTTTTAATCCAAATTGGTTTAAACCTTTTGACAGCTGAATTAAACATTGAATCTTTTTTTAATTGCTAATACGGTTTACAGTTTGTTACATGAGGAACAGATTGTGAATTGGTGTGTTGTTTACTGCATTCTACATCTATTTAGTCCGTGCACAAAGAAATCGTGCATATTGTACATAACATACATGCTCTGTACTGTAGAAATAAGATGTGTAGCATAGTATAGTCTGTGAATTACAATACCTGCAACTAATAATTTGAAATCATACCTTGCCTGCAGGAGGTTCAACACTGCACATCTGAAATGAAGATAACAGCAGAACATTCAAATCATCCAGACAACAAGCACAAAAACAGATACATCAACATTGTTGCCTGTGAGTTGATTATTATGTGGCAAGCATGAACATTTACCATCTTAAATGTACTGTGAATTCATCTGCGATGAAGTGCTAGCAGTGCATGCAAGATGAAGATAAAAGATATTAATATCCATTTCTCACTCTTGCATGCACTGCTCGTAATTCGAAATAGCTTGCGTAGTATCTCAAAAACTGATTTGAATGATGCATCATTTATTGCTTTTTTATATCCAGATGATCACAGCAGGGTGAAGTTGCAGCAACTGTCTGGGAAAGACTCCAAGCACAGTGATTACATCAATGCAAACTATGTAGACGTAGGTATTTTATTACTAAGTGTATGCTTGTTGCTTTAATGTTTGTTTTATAATGTTATATTCTCCCTCTCAGGGTTATAAAAGACCCAGGGCTTATATAGCCGCTCAGGGCCCTCTCAAGTCCACGTTTGAGGACTTTTGGAGAATGATTTGGGAACAGAACACCACTGTGATTGTCATGATCACTAACTTGGTGGAGAAAGGCAGGGTGAGTCACTTCATTTAAATAACCACTTCATTTTTTTTTAAATAGACCTTGCTTCCACAAAGTTTATATAATATGCATTAGCATAAAAACATGAGACTATGGTGGAGAGTAAGAATTTAAAGGAACAGTTCACCCAAAAATCTAAATTGCTGAAAATGTACTCACCCTCAGACCATCTAAGATGTAGATGAGTTTGTTTCTTCAGTGTGACTTTTAAGACATTTTTAACATTATATTACTTGCTCAACAATGGATCCTCTGCAGTGAATGGGTGCCGTCAGAATGAGAGTGCAAACTGCTGATAAAACCATCACGAAGTCCACAAGTAATCAACAGGACTACTTTTCCATCTTGTGGAGTGAAAAGCTGTTTGTAAGAATCCATCATTAAAATGTTTAAAACTTTTACTTTCTGCAATAATAAGAGTCCTCTATCCATAATATTTATTTCGCCAATGAAAAGGTTGTCTGAATCAGGAGATAAATATGCACAGATTAAGCACTGTTTAAAAGCAAAAACTGGCCAAAACATTTCTAAACAATTATGTTGTTGGATTTTGATGTGAGCACAACAGGATATAGACTTTTTCAATGGAGGAAGTGTTATTATGGATTATGGATATGGTGACAGTTTAAAGTTAAACTAAACTTAGTCTTGATGGATTGTTTTTTCTTGCAAACGAGCAGTTTTTCACTTTACATTGTGTTAAGTGATGGACTGGAGTCATGATGATTACTTGTGGATTATTGTGGATCATATGTGGATGTTTTATCAGCTGTTTGGACTCTGACGGCACCCATTCACTCCAGAGGATCCATTGGTGAGCAAGTGATGAAATGATACATTTCTCCAAATCTGTTTCAATGCTGAAACAAATGCATCTTAATGTCTAGGAGTAAATGTTCATTTTTGGTTGAACACTTCTGTTGTAGACGTTGATGTTTTAAAAAGCAAAACAGAAGATGCATTTGTTGTTTTTACAGAGGAAGTGTGATCAGTATTGGCCATCAGAGAACAGTGAGGTTTATGGGAACATAATGGTAACTCTGAAGAGTACTAAAGTTTACGCTTACTACACACTCCGCCAATTCATCATACGCAACACCAAACTGAAAAAGGTGCGTTTGAGGATTTGTGGACAGTGTTTATAGAGCAATGAAGTATTAGACGCTGCATTTTGACCTCTGGTCTGTCTTTTTCAGGGTCAGAAGGGAAGGCATAATGAACGGCTGGTTGTCCAGTACCATTACACGCAGTGGCCAGACATGGGCGCACCTGAGTACACACTACCAGTCCTCAAATTCATCTCTCGCTCTTCAGCGGCACGCACGCCGGGCACAGGCCCCGTTCTAGTTCACTGCAGGTACTAAAATATAAGCTCCGCCCACTCGCGTCTGAAACGTCAGTTCCAGTGTTGTACTTTCCAACTGTGCAAGCTTTCCCATCCCTACATCATATTCAGTGGTTGAATGTGTGAGCTTCTTTGCTTTGTAGCAAAATGAGATGTCTTTTTTATCAAACCATCTCTTTCTCTGTGTCCTGCAGTGCTGGAGTGGGCAGAACAGGCACATACATAGTCATAGACAGCATGCTGCAGCAGATAAAGGACAAAGGCACTGTCAACGTCCTGGGATACCTCAAACACATCCGTGCTCAGCGTAACTACTTGGTCCAGACCGAGGTTATTACCTGTTTGATTTAATACACTATATTTCCACACTCAAATCACTGGCTGTTGCTGTTTTTTGATGAAATATTAGTGTTCTGCTTTCTGAATTCTGTGCTGCATATACTATTTACTCCAGACGCTTTGTTAAAATTGTATGATCAACTGTGCAGCATGCAATTAAAATAAAAAAATAAAAATTCTAAATGTATTGCACTACATTTTGTCAAATGACCTTGTTGTTAAGTAACAGGGTTACTTCTGTTGGCTAAAAGTAAAACTCTTAAAAATGAATGTTTTTAATAAAATAATGCTTAAATTAAATATAGATATAAGATAAAAAAAAAATGAAAATTAGAAATGCTGCCATGGCTGATTCAAAGGACATAATAAACGTACTAAACATTAAAGGGATCATAAGATGCGATTAAAATTTTTCCTTTCTCTTTGGAGTGTTACAAGCTCTTGGTGCATAAAGAAGATCTGTAATGTTGCAAAGACTTAAGTCTCAAATCCTAAGAGATATTGTTTATAAAATGTAAGACTTATCCACACCACCCTAAAACGTCTTGTTCTAACATGTCCCCACGTCTACGTCACTATGTGGGAAGATTTGCATAATGCCACCCAGATGTTCACACAAAGAAAGAAGGCGTAACTTTTATTCTCCATGTTGTATAGACGATGTGTGTTTCACTGTGAAAGTGAAACTACTTTTGTTTGACCTTCCAAAAGAGGACGATATCCGCTTCGTCACGCCTGGAGCTGATCCGTGCTGGTTGCTGAGTTAATACATAAACTTTGCACTGTGGATTGCCGGATCGGCTTTCACCATAGACGAAGCGAAGTCCAGCCCGTAGAATCCGCCGGCCATGCCGTACTCAAGCCCGCCAGCGTCCGCTCACTCAAGACCGCGGTGTGTGACGCTGTTTCAATGAGAAAGTGCAACCACTTTTTGTTTTTGAGGACACGACTAGAAATCATGTTTATATCATGTTTATAATGGGTTTTATGTTTATGACTTGTCACTCCAGCCAGACAGGGCATCACAATATTTTAAGGGACTATCCGTCACACGCTTGAGGTATTCGGCCAATCACATTTAAGACCGATGAGCTTTTTGTAAAAATTGACGCGTTTCAGAAGGTGGGGCATAGAGGAGAAACAGTAATGTACAGAATGTGAAAATAATGTTTTTTTTTTTTTTTTTTTTTACCTTAAACCGCATAAACACATTTCATTACACCAAATAATGTTCTTTTTAGCAGCATCATATGACCCCTTTGAATAAAATTTAAGAAGAAAGCTGGAAATATAAAAATAAGAGCTAATTAAAAATATTCTAAAAGCATATATATATATATATATATATATATATATATATATATATATATATATATATATATATATATATGTGTGTATTTGTTTATTCGTTTTATTAATTTTACCAATAATACTAAAATAACACTGTTGCATAAGTAACTTCCAGTTAATGGTTATTATGCATTTGTAAAATCCCATTTGTGTAAGAACTTTGGACTTTTTGCAGTCCAGTCAAATTGTTTAATTTCATTATAGTGGAAATGTGAGGTCAATACAAGCGTAGTGCATTGTGGCATACAGTATGCAGTATTTTCTGATTGTATACTGCACATTTTTCATTTTATATAACATGCATATAGACCATTTACATACTGTTCACTCTCTACATACTAAACAAAAATTGTATGAGTAGAATTCCAGAATGCCATTCTACACATAACTATATTATGTTATTTATTTGCAAATATAATGTTTGAGATGTCATATACCTAATGCAACATGGTTTGTTTTAATGGCTGTGAATGTGTGACCTACAGGAGCAGTTTATCTTTATCCATGATGCATTAATGGAAGCTGTGCTTAGCAAAGACACAGAGGTGCCTGCCTGGCAACTCTATAGTTATGTCAACAGCATTCTCAGCCCGAGCCCCACAGGACAAACACGAATGGACAAACAGTTTAAGGTCTGCACTTGATGACTGTGTTGTAGCTCTATGCAATTGTATTGAGACATTTATTTTCTCAGTTCGACAACTAACCTGCTCCTCCTTGTGGACGCTCTTGTTATTGTTCCTCCAGTTGTTGACACAATGCAATTCTCACCTCACTGAGTGTTTCAGTGCCCAGAAAGACTGCAACAAAGAGAAGAACCGCACCTCGTCAGTCTTGCCAAGTGAGCCGCTAAACCCTCCAAACCCATATATCAAAATCAACAATCCTGCTTTGTTGCCAATATGGATTTAGCTGTATTCTCAGTGTACAGTTTATGGCAGTGTGTTTTTATATTTCCATTTAGCTTTCATTTATTTTATTTCATTAATAGTTTATATTCTGATTTTTATGTTTTCAGATATTTTGTTTTTTCAAGTTTAAGTTTCCATCTAATATTATTTTCTTTATTTATATTGCCAAAAACAGTTTTTGATGTTTTTATTTTATTTTAAATTTTGTAAACAATTCCTGATAACTATTGTTACTAATTTATTTGAATGGGGAAATGAACAGAAAAATCCAATAGACAATTTTTTTTTCTATAGTAAATAAAAAAATCCTTATTGATTTTTTAGTATTATGTATGTACTATTATATTATTTATTAATATTTTGAATTATGCATATTTTTATATTTTCAAACTTCATTTTAATTTTAGTTAAAAGATTTAATTACTTGTTTCTCTCATTTTTATATTTCTATTTAAATTTCCTTTATTTCAGTTATAGTTTATGTATTATGTGACTTATTTTATTCAGTTAATGAAGTTCTTGATGTAACATTTGTTCTTTCTTTATTTAAATATATTTTTAATTGAGTTCTTTTTTTTATTCATTTATTTTTTATTTTTTATTTTGTTAGTAATAACAACTCAGTCCAATCCTGATAACCATCGTAACCATTTTGTTTCCATGAGAAAATTCAATATCCAGTAGAAATATCTAATAGAGTTGGCAATATTTGTTTTAAAAGAAAAGAAAAAGTAAATCACACAGCTAGTGCAAGTTGCTGAGGATTACTTGCATTATGTAGAATAAAATAGATATGCTTCTGTAAGATTACTTTTAAAAAAACAAGATGACAAAGCATGGCAAACAATATTATTATTGTTAAACACAATGACTCACTGAATGGTAGAGTCTGAGGTTTGGTTTGCTGTGATGGTTATAGTGAGTTGTTTATCACTGATGTTTTGCCCCTCAGCGGAACGTGCTCGGGTGGCACTAGCTCCCCTCCCAGGAGTAAAAGGAACAGTCTACATCAATGCCTCCTACATTATGGTACAACAACAAGACTTTACTGGAACATTATACATAATATTTCATCATATTTAATAATGCATGGAACATGAATTATTTGTGTAACTTGCGTTCCAGCTCCTTACCTACTCGTTTCAACATTAGCTGTGATTTTCTTTTAGAATGAAATCAGTGTTTATCCACTCACAGGGCTATTACAGGAGCAACGAGTTCATCATTACCCAGCATCCGCTGCCCCACACAACCACAGATTTCTGGAGGATGATCTGGGACCATAACGCTCAAGTTATTGTGATGTTGCCAGACAACCTCAGCCTCGTGAGTACAGCGTTGAAGAGCTACTTATGAACATGAGTTTTTAAGTGGATTCATATTGCGTTATATAACGTATGTTCTTTTTATAAATGTTCAGCAGCTTGCGTTCTCAATTATTTCATACCAGCAGATTATCATGGCACGTGTACTTTGAGTTCAATTGAATTATTACATTATACGATACTGAAAATTAAAAATATCTCTAAAGAGACAATTAAGACAATACGGTTGCACTTTATTTACAGTATGTGTACTAACATGTACTTATAGTGTACTTACAGTGTATTTATCTAAGAAAGTTCTGGTAATACAAGGTAACTACATGGGGTAGGGTTAGGTTTAGGGGTAGGTTCAGGGTTAGTACCTAGTTATTACATAGTTATTGTAATTACTATAATAAGTACATAGTATGTACAAGAGGAACAGGACTGTAAAATAAAGTGCTACCCAAATTTCTGGTTATTTCTGGTTTATAACGTATTGCTTAATTTGTTTAACATTTGTTATAAGATCACTTGTATTTGCGTGTAAATTTGTAAATATTAAATGTGGAAACATTCTCAACATTTATAAATTAGTTAAATCTGTTAGTGTTATATAAGTATATGATATGATATGATATGATATGATAAATGAGATTTTATATGCCCTTCTCTTCTTTTTATAGACTGAGGATGAGTTTGTGTACTGGCCCAGCCGAGAGGAGCCCATGAACTGTGTGGCCTTCACTGTCACCCTCATTAATACTGACAGACTCTGTTTGTCTAATGAGGAACAGCTCGTCATCCACGACTTCATCCTGGAAGCCACACAGGTACCTCAGTCACCACACAAACATCTCTCTTAAATTGGAAGATTAATGTTAACTTTAACAACTGATGCACCAATGTAACATTCAAAGTAAAGTGATTCAATCTTTCTAATAAATAAATTAAGAAATTATTAGATTTGTGTCTTTTTTTTTTCTTTTTGATTTTTGTTGCTTTATTACTTACATTTCTTATTAATTCAATCATAGTATTAGTAAGCAGAAAAAATAAATATATAGTATAGTATATAATATATAGTGCTAGGATCCATTAAATTTATCAAAATAGACAGAAAAGACATTTATACGGTTTTGAAAGGTTTTTTTTATTTATGTTTTCAACATTATTAATAACGAGAAATATTTCTTGAGCACCAATTCTACATATTAGAATGATTTATGAGGAATCATGTGACACTGTGCTTAATGATGCTGAAAATTCAGCTTTGCCATTGCATGAATAAATTACATTTTAATTTATTAAAATAGAAAACCTTTATTTTGAATTTCAAGATTTCACAGTATTACTATTATTTATTACTATATTTAAAATGCTGGATGGATAGATAGATAGATCTTAAAATACAACAGCTAGGTACTTGATCTAATGTCTACGTTTCTGCTTTACCATTAAAATTGAAAGCAACCAACCCATTTTAGCTGCACTTGTTGGTTGCATAACTGTTTATCTTTGCTGTGCAGGATGACTATGTGCTAGAAGTCCGACATTTCCAGTGTCCAAACTGGCCAGATCCTGATGCGTCCATCAGCAGCACATTTGAGCTTATCAACATCATCAAAGAAGAGGCCATGACGAGGGATGGTCCCACCATCGTTCATGACGAGTGAGTGCATGAACTATGAGTAGCAGTGCATGTAACCAGAGGGAGAGAGAGCCTCATGGATTGTGTGTTTCAGGTTTGGAGCGGTCTCAGCCGGGATGTTCTGTGCTTGGACCACACTTTCCCAACAACTGGAGAACGAGAGTGCTGTGGATGTCTATCAAGTGGCCAAAATGATTAATCTGATGAGGCCTGGCGTCTTCACTGAAATTGTAAGTACCTCAAAATACAAGTCTGCTTGATGACGAATTAAATCAAAGAGATGTCATTGGGGTTTTGTGTAGAAGTTTGATGCAGTAAAGTTGAAGTTCCAAAATTGTATTTTCCTTCATTGTGTTTATTTCCTTTTTTCACTCTTTCTCTCTACCTCTTTTAGGCGCACTATCACTACCTTTACAAGGCTATGCTCAGCCTTGTCAGCAGTAAAGACTTTAGACTTGGCTTTAACTACATGGACAGAATTGCTGGGATAGTGGAAACGGATGAATCCAACCAGGCTGAGAGCATGGAGTCCTTGGTGTGAAGTTTCCGGAAAATGAGACGGAACAAAGTGGTTCCTTGAACTTTCCATGAGGCCTTTTTTCCCCAGACTCTTGGTGAAATGTAAAAACAAAAAAACAACAAAAAAGAGCTTTTATATACCGATAAAAATAAATTCTTTTGATATTTATTTTTGCTGCTTTTTGTTATCCTGCTGAGCGCCACAACCTGCTCTCCAAAACACACAAACACACACACACACACACACACACACCGTCTACTTTGCACTACACTGTCAGTGTTACTACTTGATGCCTAGCTGATTATTGATAATTGTGTTGAAAATGTTTCCAAGTATCACTTTATTGTTGCCTAAAAAGTCTACAGACTTGTGATGGTGATCAGCGACAGCACATTAACACACACATCAGCCTCATACCCATGAAAACTGTACACAGAAAAACTCCCAACTTAATGCTCATGATGATGCAATCATGTGACTTTTAACCGTCAAGCATTGTGACTTGTTAGATTAATGTTCTTTTTTTATTTATTAAGAGATGTCATTTTATGTCTAACTTATATACATTATTTCAGTGTGGTATCATAACAGCAACTGTGAACATATATTGTTATCAGTAGCATTTCTATTGTTTTGTAATATATAAAGATATTGATCAAAAATGTGTCTCGTTTGCTGTATTTGAGTTACAAGCATTTACTCGGAAAGATGACTCTTTCTTGGAATGGTGAATGTTCTAGTAAAATCATTACATAAGATATTTGGAATTCATATACTGAAGTCAAAAAGCTTAACTGAAAACTACTTGAAAAGGTTAAACAACCTCTTAAATCTAAAATGATCATGCATAGTCCAATGAAACGACTCTGATGAAGATGTTTACTGATACACAGAATGATATTAGCGCTGGATTTTTTTCTTTTTGTTTTGGCTATGGATAATGAACGCTATGCATATTACAAATCTTTAATATTTTGTATTAAAAAAGAAACATCACTAATAAAAAAAAATATAAAGGTATATTAGATTTATTCCAACAATGCAATACATTTTAATGTCTCCATCACATATTTTGTGTTTTAATATACTGTTGGATTTTTAAAACGGGTGTTTTACATTTAAGTCAAATAAGTATTATTGCATGTTTTAACTTCTGCTTTCCCCATCAATGAACATCTCAAGTAAATAACATGGTTATTTATACTCATATCTGCCACCGGGAGCGCTATATCTCTGAGAGCAGTCCACTATTGCACAGGGAGAGGTGCTTCTGCTTTCATCCGTAAAGTGTTCTGTTACACAACTGCCACAAGAATCTTGGTTGCACTTAAATTGTTCAGAAATAACACTTTATGTTATTACATTTTATGTATATATATCACCAGCAAAGCAAACATGATTGCACACCAACAATGTTTGTTTTTCTTTTTCTCCACCCGTTCACATAAAAAAATGAGTTCGCCCACGTGTGACGTATTTCCCTTCATGACTTAGGTAATGCCATCTTGATACGAAAATAGTGTCGCATGAGTTGGATAAAACGGAATATTTTTGTATTTACATAGTGTACAGAGATTGCACTATTTTGCTTTATTCTGATTAGAACAGACACCGACACTTGTCAAGAGTGTCATCTTCCGTGAGAGGTGTTAAGTGGCTCATTCATTCCTGGCAGTCACATTTTCTTCTGAACGAGGAGCGCTGCTGCAGGTGGCGCTAACAAAGGAATATCTGGATCCGAGCAGTTGTTCATTGGTAATGTTATTAGATTTTTTTCACTATAACACATATAGAAATGTGTATCTAGACCGCATATGGACCTATAAGAGGTCTGCTGATGCCGTATTTTACTGTTGCTTAGCAATAAGGATTCGCGAGTTGTTTGCATGCGCTAAAAGTCGCGCTCACGGCCAGCTCACATTACAAGTAACGTTAACGTTAGTGGAAGAGATTTTTCGGCGGATTTTTTACATTTCGCTAAAAAGATTTATTCAGTGACACCTTTTGATATTTTCATGATTATTTATAAGTCAGTTATTCGCTTAACGAAACTGAAATACGCCTCTTCTACTACAACTAATTTAGTTGTTGTTGTCATTCTCGATTCTGTATTAGAATTCGTTTCAACATATATACATCTACTACGTATAACACATTTACAAACAAATTACCTCAATGCACACACGTTATTTTAACAGTAATCGTGGATTGAATTGTGAGTGTCGATAACATATTTAGTTCACAAAGGAGAACAGTAACATTTTGACTCACATTCATAAAACACCGACACGTTTAGGAAGGGGGCGTGGTCGTTGGTCATGTCCAACTAATGAAATATCTCCTTCACAGCCTACACTCGTTTGCTATTGGTTCGCCAGAGTTTGAGGAAAACAGCCACTCATTATATAACTTCCTCTCCAGCACCTCGATTGAGGAGAGATGGCCGAGATGTACATTCGCGTCGCGGAGGAGGAGAACGAGGAGCCGATGGAGATCCCGTCGGAGGATGACGGCACGGTGCTGCTTTCCACGGTGGCCGCTCAGTTTCCAGGGGCTTGTGGCCTGCGTTATCGGAGCCTGGTGTCTCAGTGCATGCGGGGGGTTCGCCTTGTGGACGGGATCCTACACGCCCCCGAGAACGGCTGGGGAAACCTGGTCTATGTGGTCAATTACCCCAAAGGTAGGTAGGTCATATGGTCTTTACGAATTAGCCTCTGTCAAAGGTTTCTAATAATTGTCAAAATTACATTTTATAATGCCATCATTAACCCTAACTTCTCTCCTAGAAACATCAAGAATAGGGGTAATTTTTATGCATTTTA
Organism: Carassius auratus; assembly: GCF_003368295.1. Taxonomy (NCBI): domain Eukaryota; kingdom Metazoa; phylum Chordata; class Actinopteri; order Cypriniformes; family Cyprinidae; genus Carassius; species Carassius auratus. Next base: position 11,693,923 of record NC_039248.1, on the reverse strand, counting down.
GGGTTAATTTAGACATGCGCCTAACATTTTTACTTAAATATTGAGATTGTACGTTATAATAAGCAAAGTTGAGCCGCACAGTTGGCAGATGGAAACATTTGTTCTTCTGTGTTTCTATCATTAGCTGTAAATTTTTTTTTTAAATTGCATTAAGTGTGATTGACATTATGCAGATGTGAGAACATGTAACAAGTCTTTGTTTCTTTTCTAGAAACGGTTCTGCCAGATAATAAAAGGAAGATGGATGAGATCGATGCTTCATCTGCAACGAAGATCAAGAGAGGAGATCAGAAGACTTCAGATCTGATTGTACTGGGTCTGCCTTGGAAGACTACAGAACAAGACTTAAAAGACTACTTCAGTACGTTTGGGGAAGTCATCATGGTGCAGGTAAGATATACTGACATAAATGTTATACTCCAGCTATGATTGTCTTTGTACTGCCATATTCTGCTGAAAGCTATCCATCATTTCTGTCTCTGTGTCTAATGTTTGTAACTTTTTATGTGGCTTTTAAAAATAGAACTGGGCTCAGCTGTCAGTCACGAAGTCAGATTAGATCTGGTATGAACGCAGCTTTTTGACTTGATTGTGTTACATCAGGTCAAGCGGGACGTGAAGACGGGAAATTCAAAAGGATTTGGGTTTGTGAGGTTCTCAGATTGGGAATCTCAGGGTAAGGTGATGTCACAGCGGCACATGATTGATGGCAGGTGGTGTGACTGCAAGCTACCCAACTCAAAGGTCAGTGTTGTTGTTTTTTTTTTTTAACAATAACATTTAAAAGTTTGCTGTATTGCTTTTGGAAACCATAATTCTTTCGAAATGTAGTTTGTAACATTGTAAATGTGTTTTTTTACTTTTGATCAATTTAATGCATCCAAGATTAATAAAAAAAAAGTCTTGCTGACTTCAAAAGTTTGATCAATAGTGTATATGATGAATTACATATGACACTATAAATCAGTTAGCCATTTATGAAAGAAATGTAAAGGGTGCTATTCTGAGTGATCTGTTTGAATATTTTAACAGCAAGGTCCAGATGAACCAATGAGGAGCAGGAAAGTGTTTGTGGGCCGTTGCACCGAGGACATGACTGCTGATGAGCTCCGTCAGTTCTTCATGCAGTATGGGGAGGTTACAGATGTTTTCATTCCTAAACCCTTCAGAGCATTCGCTTTCGTCACCTTTGCAGATGACCAGGTAAGCTATTGTTGTTTTCACATCGATTTTAAGGTGATAAACCAGAAATAAACCCCTTTTCACAAAATAAGAAAATAAAGAGAAAACAACTGCAACTACTTGACAAAGGAAGTTCATTTCATAAAAAAAAAGTAATACAAATATGCATGCTTTAATGTGAGATACAGCCCATATGAGAAGTTGAATTTGCTTTTTGTTTGAATATGCTCAATAAAATGTCTTGTTTGTAGTGATTTTTTTTTTTTTTTCTTGGTCCAAGAGTTTGCATTTACATTTGCTGGCATCAGGAATTTATTGTGTTTAATATTCTACTCTGGATGGAGAAATCAGCTGTTCATGCATAATTAAGATTTTCTATGTTTCCCCAGGTTGCTGCTTCCCTTTGCGGAGAAGATCTGATCATCAAGGGCATCAGCGTGCACATCTCCAATGCTGAGCCAAAGCACAACAACACTAGGCAGATGATGGAGCGGGCAGGGCGCTTTGGGAATGGGTTCGGAGGTCAGAGTTTCGGTGGCACCCGGAGCGGCATGGGGGGAAGCTCCAGCAGCTTGGGAAATTTTGGCAATTTTAACCTCAACCCAGCCATGATGGCTGCTGCCCAGGCCGCCCTGCAGAGCAGTTGGGGTATGATGGGAATGTTAGCACAGCAGGGTCAGTCAGCAACATCTGGCACGAGCACAAGCGGCACAAGTTCCGCTCGGGACCAGCCTCAAACATACAGCTCAGGCAACAGCAACTACGGCAGCAGCTCAGCCGCTCTTGGCTGGGGCTCAGGCTCTAACTCTAGCAGTAGTGGGTTTAACTCCAGCTTTGGGTCTAGTATGGAGACCAAGTCGTCAGGGTGGGGTATGTAAGCCGGTTTGTGTTGGAAGTGTTTGTATTTCTAGCGTGTTTGGTAAGTATTTTCAGAGAGACCTATCTCGTCACGTGTGTTTGGAAGTGTGGATGGGTGAAAAGGAGAAAAAAAAAAGAAGAATGTTTTGTACACTGAATGGGATTTGAGTAAGTGTTTGGACTGAGATGTTAACCAGGGTGCTACGTTAATGTACCATCTTTGGTGTTGTTGTTTTTTCCCCTCAATGTTGTATTGTCTTGATCGATGCAGACAAAGCATTTCAGCTGGATTCTTGTAATGCATGTTGTTCAATCTGTGGATATCTGAAAAAGCATGAGAATTGCATCATATTTTAAGTACATTTATCATTGTGTAAGACGAATTAAACAACAAACTTGCATTGGAAAGAATCTGGTTGAAACCTAAACGTATTCTAAGTTAAGTTTTATTTCAGTCCAGTTTTATGGAAACCCTTTAAAACCAGCCTTCATCAAAATCTCATCTGCAGATGACATCTATGGGGTTTGCCTGGGAAGAGCGCCCTCTATGGCAGCACAGTGTGGCTGAGGTCATTGTCACCTTCCTCCCATGTCTATATGCTCTCATCGCACCGCTCGATGACACGGTGGGTGTCTACTACTTCTTTTTTTAATCCACTTTTTAAGACAACAAGTGCGCAGACAGTGACGTTTTTTTTAAACAACCCTTGAGTGCGATTGGTGATGGCGAAGAGTGAGAAGGCTGCGAGTGAGCGAAGAAAGTGTGGAGCGCACGAACGAAAAGACTTGCGAGTACGATGAACGAACAGAAATGTGACTGCAGTGGGTGGGTTTGGTGAGCGTGTGAATGAGAGCTGCTGATACTCCCCAGCGTCCCCCTTAATTGAGCCCAAATTGATGGACATTTAATATGTGTACCTTGTGGATTTGTTTTTTTTGGCTCCCCCGTTTTGCTTTTCTCCTTTAGTATACTGACAATGTGCTTGTATAGTTAGTGGAATGTTGTGATGATGATGCATACTTTGTCTTGCTTCTATAATCCCATCTGAATGCTGTATGGTGTGTGTGCTTTATTTCCCTGTAACTTGACCTGTAAGTGTGAACTTTGATGTGGATGACATCTTCAGTGGACACTGAGAGGGGAAAACATGAGTGATGGTGTAAGTGTGACATGTATGTTTTGAGTGCTGTGGATGTCTGTGGAGTTTCCTTCTAGATAACGTCGCTCAGTGTTTTCAAAAGGCTTTTTATATGATTTGTCAAATGAAGGGAGTGCTTCAATAAAACTAATTTAAATAGATTGCTATTTTCTCATACTGGTTTGTCACATGATGTTTGTAAGCAAATACCACACAACTAATTGAATTCACACATTTAGGGGCCTGGAATATGGCTGGCCGCAACTGAACCCCAGGCGCAAAGTCCGTTTTGGGAATGGAGGAAGATGGAGGATGCTGTGGTTCTGCATCCCTGGTAACAGCCATGGACATGGTAGATCCTAGCAGAATTTAATCGATGTTTCAGGATAAGTGCTTTTCTCATAACCGTTCAAGCCCAATACATTTCAATCTATATTAGGCTTGATCTGTTTTCGACAAAGCAGCTCATCATGTTAAATTGCAGCCATAAGCAGATTAAAGTAGTCTTCAGGTCTTGTTTTTAAAATGTATGATTTAAAAATCTGTATTGTTTCATAGAGCTTCGTATTCCCAACAAAGAGATGTTTACACAATTGTTTATTACAATAAAACACAAATGAACCCATGTTTGAGTAAAAACCATTATTGGTGTTTAGTATTGAATGTGATTAATTTACAAATATATGCACAGCTATTTTATTACCGCATGCAAAAACCAAGTACTTTCTAAAACTCAAATTTCTATAATGCAGATTTGTACATTTATTTCATTCAGCCTTCAAGCTCATTCTCCTCCTCAGCTTCCATGTCTTTACTCTTCCTCTTGGCAGCATTCTTCTTCCTCTTCTCTTTCAGTTCCTGGTTGTTCAAAGCCAGTTCTTCACTTTTCTGCTGAATGTAGTTGTACTGTGAAGGTGTAGAAAGATTACAATGTTTTTCACTCATTTTGTTATAACTGTTAAATCGAAAAGCATTTAAACAAATGCCAAATTTTCCTTGTATATTTAATTTTATATTGTGTTTTATGTGTGTGTGCATGTGTATATATGTGTGTGTGTGTGTGTGTGTGTGTGTGTGTGTATATATATATATAAAATGTATGTTACATAACTTTTAAAAAGTTTAGAAAGTTAATATTTACATTGACAGTTACAACACATATAAACCTTTAATATTTAGACTTGGGTTTTGTTAAGTTTTTTTTTAATTAATTCTCAGTATTAATTATTGGGATTTTATGAAAAAAAAACATTTTTTTCCAATTTTCTATGACCAGACCTCTGAACACAATTACCTTAATTGAAATATATATGGATGGGTGGGGTTTGCAAAACCATGTTTTAACCTGTTTTTATACAGTCTATGGTTTTAACATTTGATTTCTTAAATCGTCCTACCAGTGCAGTGGTCCTCCTCGCTGTCAGCTTCACATCATCCACTGTAACTGTGTGTCGTTTAGCATGCCTGTAAACATTGTAGATAAGCATCAGTAAAACAACAACAACAAAAAAGCATCTTCGTTAACGTGGTTAATTCCTGAGGAGAAACTATTTTTAAGGGGGTGAAGTTTACCTCGCAAACGCTTCCAAGTCCTTGGCAAATATATCTAGAGGCAAGACAGAGGGGCGTGAATAAATATCGTTCAATCGCTTCACATTCATGGCACTAAGTTAAACCCAATCTTACCGCACTGTCTGAAAGCAGTCTCTGCGATAGCTGCTATTGTCTGTTTAGTGATCTGTTTCTCGCAGTCTGCGGCGATGTCTTGACAGAGACGACTGACAGTGTAGTGCACAGCAGCTTTAAGCCTCTAAAAGCATATGAAAACTGGCAATGTGAGAGGAAAAACTCGAAAGCTTCTTTATAACGTGTGTGTATATATAGCTGATCATTAAGTGTAATGTTATAACCTGTTTTTGTGCCTCGTCCTCATCCATTTTCAGTAGGTAAACAAGCTGAAGCTCAACTCTGCTCTTTTTTAGAGCATTACAAAAATGGCGCGAATTGCGCTGCTTCTCGTTGTAGTGATGGCGTCAGTGTTTATTACAGCCATGTCAGCGCCCCCTAATGATGTGGCGCGAATGTCAGTCAAAATAAAGAATGTAGAAATAAACACGTTTCTTTCATAAAAAGTTCTTCAGTATATGATAATTTCATACGAGGAAAGTCAATATTTCTGTTAGTTGCTTCCTTCAAAGTAAAACATTTGGTACTGTGTGGAAAGAAACCATTGTGTTAGTTGCACAACATTTGAAACCAGGCCAGTCTCAGTCTCCCATACCTAAATATTTCTTTAGATCTGTAAATCAAAAAGAAAATAAGCTTCATGCGTTACAAGACAACATCAGCCTTTTGATCTCATGCAATAATTAGGCTAATAGCTGTAGCACTTATAATAAATGTATCAAATGTAATCCATTTTCTGTGGTATTTTTTATTGAAACAATTTTTATTTAATTGAGACAGTTGTTGCCACAAATAAGAAAAGTGACAGACTCCCCACAACACACATTTTGAAGACACACTTGCTTTCCTATTGAATGTAGGCCTACTTTGATAAGCTTTCCCCAGTTTTATAATGTTATGTTTGCTTGATTGAGAACTGTTTAATGCTGAAATATGTTTTTCTTCAATAAACAGGCTAGAATTTCAGTTAAGCACAATTGTTCAAGCAGTTCTTTTGTAGGTTTGCTTGCAGATCTGATCCTCACATCTAAGTTCCTTTAAGAAAAAAAAAGGTTTCTTAAGTTAATTTTTATGTGGTATTTTTATACATTTTATTAGAAAATTACAATTACTATTTTAAGGTCTATGTTTGACTCACAAGGTAAAGAGTGTCTCCCTCCATCCAGTGAGTCCATCCTCTGTTCTTCTTTTCTCCTTTCTGCACACACACGAGTTTGTCGTTGTCCCAGTTGACTGTTGTCTGTAGAAAAGAAATTGCATTATTTCCCAATTCTGCCTCAGAAAACTCTTGACTATGACCACACACCATCTCACTGCCACTCTCTCTTGTGACTGAATGCGAGAGTGTGTGTATGTTTTCAACCTGGCATTTTCTGTTGTCCAGTCCTTTGGTGATTTCCTCGAATTCTTCACCGATTTTAAATGAACAGGAGTAGTTTCGGAAAGTTGTAAAAGTTTTAATGACGAAAGAGTCTCCGTCTTGCTCAAAAACTTTTTGTGGGTTTAGCATCCTCGCCACCTTTCGAGTGGCGAAATCAATTCCTGTATTACAAATATTAAATTGCAGAAGGTTAGACTCATATTCTTAGTAAATACTTTCACAATGTAAAATTTTTTATTTAGATAGATATTTTATTTAGATAGATATTTAAAATCTAAAAAGTAAAATGCCTTTTATACATATGTGTGTGTGAAATACCTAATATGTAAAATATGAAAACCCTGAGAGAGGCAATAAAACATATACTCACCAAGAGCCAGCATGTAAGCTTCAAAGTTTTGATTGTCCACCATGTCCCAGGTTCCAGTGTAGTTTGCAGGCATGCTTGATGTTGATCCTGAAGCGTTTCTGAAGTGTTTGAACTTAGAAGCTGGAATTTAAAGGTTCATGTGTGGAAATGAGAGAAGCAGATGTGTTGTGTTGTATTTCACAGCATGTCTGTGTGTAATCTGGGGCAGGGGTAATTCCTACACAAAAGCTATTTTAGAGGCTTGGTCACAGGGGTTGTACTCTGAGGCGGAACTTCACTTTTACACACTAATTGCGTATGTGTCCCGTGGGAACTTAAAGAGAACAATGTAATTCGAAAGACACATGTTGCTTTGGCAGTGGATTGAACTTGTACAACAGTTTGGCAAGAATTAAGCAATATCAGAGATGCCCAGTAGGTTTGAGGTCATTTCATTATCTTTCATTAACAATGTGGCATGGAGATGGCCGGTTGGTGGTTTTTCCTCTCTTTTTCTATTTTCTAAGAAGCCAGGTAGATTACTTTCTTTCAAAATGCTGTGGAAATGACAGGCATGTTTTCTTGACCCTCTGTTCTGGGAGACGAGGTTGTCTTGAGGCTACATTGAGCTGGGTTTTGTAATTTATTCATTGTAAGTTCACACTGAAAATTGGGCAGTGGGCAGTGAAGATTCAAAATGAATAAAAAACACTGAAAGTCTTCTGTGATGAGGAGACTAAAATCAAAATGACCAAAAGTCATTATATTCTGAAAAGATGGGTTTCTAATAATAATAATACAATAATAATAAAAAATTAAAAAGTCATTAACACACAACACTTAAAAGAATCATGCTGTTATTAGTCCTCATTCTTTCATGCCATGATAATTTGTAAGGATTTAAAGTGTGAAATAAGGTTTATTCATTGTGGTGCTTCATGTAAAAAAAAAAAAAAATGTTTTTCCCAAAGTTGTAATGAAAACAAAGATTATTGGAATACTTCTTACAATTAAAAAATTATATATTAATATAAAATCATATTATTATATAAAAATTATATGTGTGTGTGTATCATTGTGAAATTTACTAGTAGTTATTCTGAGTGAAAATTGTTCTAAAGTAATCCTACACCATTTTTTTTTCTTCAGTGTATACGGGTTTTATTATACGTCAACAGTTTTACACAATATGCTGATCACTGCTTTAAACCGGTTTACACAAACACGACTCTGATCCAGAATTTGAAATCTCTAAAACTATACTCAGACAAACCACTAGAGGGCGTCATTTGATATTATCCAACCGATGATCTCGGTTCTCCTCAGAGCTAATCACCTGCTGTGCTGACTAGCATCACACTTCTCAGGTAAATCCTCTAATTATTCTATGAATTTTCTTCCCTCAGACTTCTCGGACTTATTTCACTATGCAAATACTAAATTAAATTCAGTAAGATGCGATTTAAGATAATTAAAAAAAGAATCTTGAATTATAGATGTAGCCTACATCTTGCTGATAAAAGTGTATTCTGCTGAATGGCTCATCTGAGGTGACGGTACAATGCTTCACCAATTCTTAGTTCATGCAGCTTTTCAGACCAGCAGGTGGCTTCCAAGACATCAAAGGTTAAAATGGTAAGGTAACAACATATCTACCTATCTATCTATCTATCTATCTATCTATAGGAAATAAGTACTAATCAGATGCTAAACACTATTTTGTTTTATTTATCTGTTGTTGTAAAGCTGGAGTGTGATGCATATACAGTAACATAAAAATGTTAAAATCAAAATTGTCAAAATGTTCTCTCTGGCAGTCAGATTGTTCTTTTCATCTTTGTGGTGATTTTCCTGGCGCCACAGTTTTATGTTTTGTCAAGGTAAGTGAGCTATATAACGTTTCACAGATAAAAGTGCTAATATGTGCATTATTGTTATCACGTGCTATATCTATTATTCTGCAGTAATGTTTTCACAGGCCAAAAACGTCTCGTTATTGTGAAAAGCCACTCTTAAACAATCTCATAGCCTTCATTGTGTTCTCCTTCTTAGCAACAGGTAATCTGATTTTGATATTTATTATTTTTTTTGCATATATTTGTCTGCTTTCCAATATAAAATACTAATTATCAACCCTTCTCACCCCACTGAAGGTTTGGCTGTAGTGCTTACACTCACGGACCCAGTTCCCAAGAGTATCAGGGTAGCTTTTCACTCATTTGGGCTTTTCACATTTATCCAGGGACTCTGTACAGTCATTCTTACCCTGTCTGCACCACAGTGTGTAAGTATAAATTATGGTAACATGATTTTAGCTTAAAAAAATTAACTTATGTCACTTTTTGCTTTTCTCAGGCAAAAACCACCACAGAATTATACATATTTTCTTTGGTAGTCTCTTGGGCTTGCATACTTTCAACAGGTAAAATTATATACAGGTACTTGGTTTTTGGTCCATTCCAATTCTAGCATAATAAGTGTAGAAAAAATAACCTTTGTTCTTGTGCCTCCAGCTTTCTTTCTGGTTAGAGGAGGTCTTTGCCTGATCCACATACTGTTTCCTCATTGGTTAAGAGATACGTGCCTCTGGGCTTGAAAATGAGCCATGGCTGCAGTATGGTCTTCTACTGACACTCAATACAGGTGCATCTATTATTAACATGGTTTCAGTGGTTTTTCAGACAGTTGTGAGGCACCTTTGCACTAATATTACAGTGTAAGGGAGAAGAAAGATTGCATAATTGCATATATTGTGTTTTGAATTTTTGCTATAACTATATATAAACTCGCTGAGTTTGTAGTTTACGTGGTTGGGTCATATTTGGAAAGAGGAAAAAAATTCTAAAATATATTTTATTGCTATGTATTAAAACCACTGCAAAATATAAAATGATGTATGTGATTCCATGTAATACAGCTGAATACCATAACAAAAGTTCCTTAAAACATATAATAGAAAAGCAATACACTTTATTCAAAAGTGTCAATACAAATGTTAAACCAGTCAGAAAGGCACATACTTTGTTGAAATACACACAATATTATCTCAACGATGTTAAACATTTAGTATTTATAGGCACCTTAAAAACAGGAATCTATTTGTGTAAACGGACTTTAATATGTGTGCATTTATTTGAATGTTTTATTAACATTTTCACATTAGATGATTTAGATCCCTGTGGAATGTAATGCTGTTTGGATCCACTAAAAAAAGTTAAATCGTTGGTTATGAATCAGATGATACTGTCCAGCTGTTCAGAAACAACTCCTGCAGTGTTTCATAAAGCATGCAAAGCTGTATAAAAACTGTATAAACAACACAGTATAAAAAGAGACTTTACATTCATGTGTAGATATAAAACTATTGTGGTGGTGTTGTGCCTTTTCAAATGCTCAACACATAATGAACCTTTGTTTTCTGAGGTATGACAAAAATCTTTTACACTAATACATTTTCAACAATGTAGTTCTGGAATGGTTTCATCAATAAGGCCAACAATAGAAACTTAATTCTGTCTAAAGATGAAATGGTAAACTCAAACTTTTTCTGTCCTAAAAACACTGGCAATGCAATCTTAGGCAAGTTGTGTGTATATGTTTTATTAGTATTACTTAACCCGAGGTTTGTGATTATGTCTAGAACGGGATTTTACCATTTAATTTAAGTCTTTCAATAAAGAAGGGGGGAAAGAAACCAAATACATCTTGTTAGTTTCCTCTGAAAAACAAAGAGTTGGTCCTTCATCTCAATTTTTCTTGGCAGTCTGATGAATAATTGCAGCTATGTAAAAAGTAAAAAAGTAAAATTATATGTTTAAATATATGTTTTATCTGATCACTGCTTGGTCACAAAAGTGGAAAGAGTGTTCGATATGGAATTAAAATTTTCATAAGTATCTTCTTAACTGCTTCTCAACCATCTTATCTTGTGAAATAAGTATTTCAGCAGCATTATAAGATTAATTAGTTTGAAAAGTTCCTGAGATTTGAAGTTGTCAGTTGTTTATAATGCAATGATTCTGTAGCACAGTCGAATTTCAAAATCCTTATCACAGCATGAAAATAACTCTCACACATATCACACCTCAGTTGGTGTGAAAATTACACTTCAATTTATACTCTTCAATCATTCACAATACAGCATTCAATTTGAGCTATAAGCCCTGGCGGGTGGCTTCACTGACCAGTTTGTACTGGTCTTTAGACCATTTATCCTAACAATGCATCATAGTCAATGTACCATATAAGAGTACCGGTTTTCGGCTGTACTTTGGTAATGGGATACTTGGATGATTCGCCCTTAATTCGACTGAGTTGACTGACAAGTTCATGCTTGCTCTTGCCCATAATTAAAACACCTACCCTTCGAGCCCTATTGATTGCTGTGAATGTGAGACTCATCCTCTGATGTGGTTTAATGGGGCTTTCTGTCAGAATAACCAACCGTTCCTCATCATTTTCCAATTTGGTGTCCTGGAATAATGAGGCAGTGTGGCCGTCTTGGCCTACGCCGAGCAGGATGTAGTGGAAACTGGAGCCGTTGACATGTTTATTGATTTCCTTCTCATATAATGCCGGTCCACCATCCTCTTCCACACATAACCGTTGGGTGAGATGCACAGGCATGGGGTGGATGTTGAAGTAGGGTATGTGGATATGCTGAAGCAGGAGATCATGAATAGACCGAAAGTTGGAGCCGGTTTCTGTATGTGGCACACAACGCTCGTCCACTTGCCATATGTGAGTGTTGCGCCACGGAAAGGTGTAGAGGTTCAGGGCCAGTGCATGAAGCAGTGCCACTGGGCTGGAACCACCAGACAACGCCAGGTGAAACTGACCTTCTTCACTAATGGCCTCCTCAGCAGCCAGGAGAAGATCAGAAGCCAAGCGCTCCACCAGTTCCTGTGCCCAGGCAGATACCATTTCAGAACTACGGTACTTCCCTTGCATCACCTGGAAGTTGTCTTCGGCACTGGGGTTGATAACGTTGACCACGGCTTCATGGCTAAAAGCAACCTGATGGCCCTGCAGCTGAAAGTTCAGCAGGTTTCCATTAGCTTCACCACCTGGATACACCCGTGGAAAGACTCGACTCAGACCTTCGAGGAGGGGAGTCCAAAACGCCCAAGAAGCATGGAGTCCCTCTGCACTAATAAAGCTGTCCTTGCGTCCCAAGAAGACATGCGAGATCAGCTCACAATAAGCCTCTCTGGGTGTGACCGGTGACTGGATGTAATAGTCACTAAGTGGTAACCCCAGGACATTCACATCTTTGTATTCTGTGACCTCCTTCCAGTCACCGCTGCTTACCAGTTCGGGCTTGAACAGGTTCTTGCTGACAAGAATCGCAGGGTATTGCAGGTTTCCATGACCCAGATAAAATATGATCTGTTTGGATTTGCACTGAACATTGTTCGGATCCTGGATGCAAAATACATCATTTTTGAAAAGCACACGAGCATAAGATACCCGTTCATCAAGTGCCTTGCCTGAGGTCATAAATATGGGGATACCCTCGTATTGCGCATTGTTGACATTAATGACCACACCTGTAAAGACAATTATTGTCCACATAAGCATGGTTAGACTGATTTTGCTATAAGCATTTTTCTTGTGTGCATGTAAACATGCTGGATTATGTAGCTACAAAGCTCTTCTACTCACCAGCAAATGTAGGGGTCAAGCTGAAGTAGTCCTTAGTTTTATTTAGCTCTTCCTGAACTTCTCCATTGTAAGCTTGGTACTGACCTACAACCGCATTACTGTTATCTACATGTTGAAGGGAAGCCAAGAAATTAAGCTTGTTCTGTAGAATCTCCATGCTGTTGGACAGGTTTGCAGGAAGGTTCATCAACATAAGGGTCATGACCTCTGTGAGGTGGTTTTGGAGCACGTCTCTGATGACGCCATATTGATCATAAAACTGAATCCGGCCTGTAAATGAATGATAGACAATAAGTGCTGAAGTAATCATTAAGAAGATAAGTGGAGAAAAACTTGCATTTATAAGCAACTAAAACACCAGTACCTTTGGCATCCAGGGTTTCCTTCAAAACAATTTCTATTCTTTGGATATGGTGCTTGTTCCAGATAGGGTCCAGAAGTTTCTTATTCTCTTTCCTAAATGGCAGTATTTTAGAGACAACCTTCGAAAAAAAAAAAAAAAAAATTATATATATATATATATATAAGGCTCATGTAGATCTTGTTATTTATGTGGAAGTACACAATAAAAATTTTATTTTGAAAGAATTGAATACTTAATACATAAAGGATGTTACATTTCAAGTAAATTATGTTCTTTTGCATTTCATTATAGTGTTTTTTACTGTATTTTGATTAAATTAAGATTGTACCTGCTTTCCTAAATAGTGATCAATCCTGTACATCTCATTTTCTTTCAGCTGGCCTGACAGTTTTTTGTCAAGGGCCTGAGCACTGTAAAGGTCGTGACCAAATGGCTTCTCCAGTACCACCCTGAGCCATGCATCAGATGGGGGGCGGCAGGTGTTGTTAATCTTCTCTGCAATGTCTGCATACGCGAAAGCTGGAACAGACAGGTAGAAGAGCCTCCCTGCTTCGACCATATCCTCCTGTTCTAGCTGCTGCTTGATCTGCTGGCTGAGCTTCTCATAGTCCTCAGTAGTCTTCAGCTGGTGATATTTGGAAAGATGCAGGAACTGGTCTTTGACCAAAGTACAGCGCTCTGCAGAGAGCTCCAGAGGACAAGCCAACTCCTTCAAGATCCCAAACAGCAGTGGTGTCCCCTTCTCGGTTGGCGAAAGGCCCCCACCGTAAAATGAGAAGGTGTGTCCTTTGCCTACCTGGTCAGCATAGAGCTGGAAAAAGCCTTGCCACAGGTACTTCCTGGCCAAGTCACCTGTTCCACCCACAACTACCACAGTCACATGGCCAAGTCTCTTCTTAGTCTCATGATTATCTGTGTGGCCTCTCTGCCAGCATATGATGGCCATTAGCAGCAGCTCCCATTTTATCATAAAAATTGTAATATCACACACCCACCCTTTAAAAAGAAATAAAAATGAAAGGATTTTAGAATATTTGTAAAAAAAAAAAAAAAAAAAAAGATTTATTTTGATGCAAATTCTGAAAAGATTTCACACACATGTATAAAAAACAAAGGAAAACCAAACTATGAAAACTGTGAGTGATTAAGCATGAACTTAAAGGAATGTATTCAGAAGCTGGATTATAATGTTTGCTTGGCTTATTGATGGCTTTATTTCTCATCTATAACTCAGTATAAAGTAAACACCTTTTGCAAACATTTGGCTGATGATTAAAAACTAGCCTCAAACCTCACATAAAGCATATGGAACTGTCAGCACTGCAATAAGATAAAACTTTAGTCACTAAATAAACATTTCGGAAGCATTAAAAGAATTGCAACTGGATCGAAAAATTCAAAGACGGGAAAATCACTTTTTATTGTTAGAAACTAATGTTTAGCCTACATCGATATTTTAGCCGTTTTTACAAATGTTATATTAATATTAGCTGTCTGATACATTAAATATACTGTATCCTGTTTACATGTAATTCTCGCCAATGTATCATCATTACAAATCTGCATAATCACTCTGTGATGATTCAACACAAAAACTGTTAATATACAGTAATAGTTAATGAGTCATGTCTGTAAGTCACTGTGTCTTTCAACGTAAAGTCCTTTTTTTTTTTTTTTACTTATTTTAAAATCACTCAGCACAATAAAATCCTGTTGATTTGAGCTCATTAGGTGTGTTTATTGATTTATCAATACTAGTTTTATTGTGATACAGGTCTATACAGTATGGTCTATAATAGGCCCAAGTCAAAAAGAAGGTGACATAATCCACTGACATACTATACCTGGACTGATTTGGAATAATGAGTAAAAGCAAGAACCATGGTAATGCAAATGAAATCTCTAGGTAAGCATTCACCCTTAGAATCAAGGTTATGCCAACAGCCCCAGAACAAACGGACTACAATTACGGTTAAAAAACCTGAATGAAATGAAAGGTTACACATCGTAGTCAAACAGAGAGAATCCAATATTTAAGGTGACTATGTCAGAGTTGAGAATTGCTGGAATCATTCTGACCTCACCTATCTTCTAGAAAACTGTCAACCAGGATGATTCTGATTTCATGATAGCTCATGATAAGCTTGTGTGAAGGCCAAAGATAACAACAGTACATGCAACCCTAAAGCACTGTTTGCACATTTGGGTGTTGCAAACTTAAACATAGAGGCACTGTGTAGACTTAAAATAAATACACAAATTCCTTGAAACACTCAAGACTATAAAATAAGCATAACAGGATGCAGTCGTGTTAAATAAACAGCTGCTGCACAGAACTCATGTAATTCAGCGCACACTCGGGTCATTTCTCCTATTCATATTATCTAGTGAACAATATAAACATTTATATGAACTTATATCAAACTAAGCTTTGATCAATTCAAGCACTTACATTATTACATTTGATTAATTATAACTGACAAGACAATTAATTACGCCCCATCAAAATCATGTCACTTAACCTCATTAAGGGCTATTTTATCCAGTAGCCTATATTATGGAGACCCAAAATCATTTATTTAAAATGTTGGAATTATTAACATTTATGCAATTAAATGTGACCATATATCGCGGATTCTGATCTGATCTGAATTTTAAAACATGAAAATACACTATCAGAGGCGGACGTGAGTATACTATCTTCACGAAGCACATAAACAGACCCTGACAGCACCTGTTCTTGCCTGTTTTTATACAGTCTATGGTTATTGCCAACTGACTCAGGCAAATAAATGCTAACATTATAAATTGTACTACCGTACATAAAACATCTGCAGGCAGAGTGGCGCATACAAAAGGACAAAGATGGGTTTGACAGAGAGAGACTGTGAGGACATACCTGATTCTCTGGACAGTATGGTGGTGACAGCTCGAGCGGCGTGGTGACATTCTACAAACAAGCGTAGTAGAAGGTCACGTGTTCGCGCTGCTGGTTAATCTTATGGTTTTTAAGCACAAAACATTCGAGTAAAAAATAAAAAAAATACGTTGACTGAGAACACGGGGAATCAATAACCTGTAAAGTGATTGATGACCAATTAAAACACCTATTAATTAAATGTAAATATCATAACAGAGGTACGTACCGAGAAGGGAAGTTTAAAAGCGAGCGTGTTATGTGAAACAAACAATTAAATCAATGCCATTAAAGTCTGCGTTGAGAAGCCAGGAAGGTTATCTATGCAATGGAAACGAATCCGTTTTGATACTTTTAAGATTTGTATTGTTATTATTTAATTCACATTTTTATTATTTATTAATTAATTATCCAGAATTTAGCATCGAAAATGTAAATCCACTACTGTTTGTGTTATGCAGACTGTGTGTTGCCCAAAGGAGGGCGATATTTGCCAATAGGTGCTTAAGAAATTACTCCGTGTGTTATGCTGCAGGTAAATATAATGCCACGGGTAAATTACAAGACATTTATAAAACACAAGTCACAAACCTGCAGATAAAGGAGGTTAGGCATTCTTGCATTTGATTTCACAAAATATTGAGCAATGAGTTTTCATAAGTGTTATCTTTAAAACAATATTCTTGTCTTTCTGTACATGTATGTATTCCTCTTTTGCACATTTAATTTAGAGAGAGAAAGAGTCTTAGGCAAAGAGTATTCAAACAAGAACCATTCATCTCAGATAACATGTAAAGTCATCCAACCTGTTTTCAAACCTGCTAATATGCACCATTAGTAGGCTATTTTAAAAGTGCAACAACAAATCAATCAACTGTTATGAATATTTCTGATCTATATACTGTAGGCTTACTGCTTGCAAAAAAATTGTCAGAGTATCCCAACATTTGTGGATGCCCGTAAAAGAAAAAGATCTTTTCTTTTTTTTTTTTATCAGATGGTGTAGTAGACGACATCTACATCCAGAGGGTAATGAGGCTATTTTAACCAGTCAAACCTTGACCCCATGATCCCTAGAAGCAGCATAACATAGCACTTGCTAATGGTATGAGTTTGGGGTAAGGGTATTCAACCAATGGCAGATTGGGGAGCGTTTAGGAAAGCTGTTTCAAAACAGTCTATTGTTTTGAATGAATACTAGCTTACTAAATACTGCACAGTAGTAAAGTCAAGTCATGTGCAGAGCAAAATCTGAAAATCTGCATGGTGTTCTTATTATACAAACTATTGTAGACAACATTTAAAGTGGATCAATAGAGTTCATCAAAGTTATCCTAAGACAAGAACGCTTTTAGGTTTTAGGACAACTTTGATGAAAGTTTTTGATCCAATTTCAAATGTTGACTAGTGTATATATTGCAAAAATAGTAGCATGATATGCCGAGCATATTGCAGTTCTATTAGATGATGCTAATAGCTCAAATATTATACATTTAGATTACACACACACTGGTAAAATCAAAAGCATTGTTTTGATGGTAAAGTTCTGTTGCAGGATCTTTTCCCTTATATAATATTGTCTCCTACGGCTATTATTGTCTGAACTTAATTGAAATAAAATAAACACTAACTAATTAAAATATAAAAATATAGAATAAAAAGTAATAGAAACTACACAGACATATTAAAAATAATAAAAACAGGAAAAACACACCTGAATTATAATTGAACTAAAATGAAAATGGAAAATCAATCTGAGATCATAAGGGCATGTATAAAAATATATATTTTTTTTTGGTTAAAGAGATTATAGAGTATAATGATTTTATTATACTCTACTTCTTTCCAGAATTACTAAATCAATTCACACTACCACACACAATGATATAGAGTACCATTACAAGTCTGAAATATTATTATCAATAAATATATGTAATAATGTTAGAGTCATCCAAACTTTTGTCAGCCATTTGTATAGTCTTGTCATGAAGATGGTTGTATTTCCATGCCATTTCAGAACAATGAGGAGCATTGCACTGGGCTTATCAAATGCACATGTACACTCAGCTGGGACCACACTAGTGTAGGCCTCCCAGCTGGATCACCAGTTAAGCTCAAAGTGAGAAGTAAACTGTAAACTAGGTGACAGGAGTTCCTGTTTGTGTGACAAGTGTCTCTGGTGTAGCAGGTTTGCAAGTGTGTGTGCATGTGTGTCATGCAGGAAAAACCAGGGAGCTCAGCTGTCGCCGTCTTAACCTGCAGCCAATTGGGCTACATGTAATTTGGGTGTGTGTGTGTGTGTGTGTGTTAGGGAGCTGGAGGTAAGGATGGCTATGGCATCAGGGGGTTCATTGTGTGTAAGATCTCCCACACTTCTTACAACCGTCCATGTTCTTCCCATCACCCCCTTCCCACTGCCACCCTGTCACTTGCCTTTCTTCCTTTAGATTCAAGTGCTTTGTTCCTCCTGAAGTTCTTTGTTCTTTCTCCGGCACAACATTCCAATCAAGCTGAGCACACAAACACATGCATATGAATGTGTGCCATCCTGTTTATTGGGCCTCTTCACCAACACACAATACATTTATCATTCCTGTGTCTAAGCACTGACTAATTTAAAGCTCTGCCTGCTACTTAAGAGCTCAATGCTGCCAGATTAAAGAGTGAATGAATGCTGTTAGTTAGGCGGTGGATCAAAGAAAAAGCATTTCTTTAGAAAAGACCTGAAATATTATGCTGATGGTGTTTATGTACTAATTGCATGGCACTTAAACATCCTCAGCATATATTTCAAAATTATAGTTCATATTATATTCCAGCATCCTACTCCCATCAGAAACTGCCTACCTACCCCATGTCTGCAGGAAAGAAGGAAAACAAACAACAACAACAAAAAACACTCTAATGGACATTCACATACATCTGCACTAAAGGCACTCTTGCACATCTGCACATTGGCCTGTGCACCAAAAACAAATGGACATATTCTAACCTTATATCTGCTCTGAGCCAACTCAATTGTGCACAAGAACTTTATCCTTAAACACTTACATTTCTTACATTTCTACAATTTCACATTTCTACCTCATTTAACACTTCTGCCTTGTTATATGTATTGTGTTCATCATGTTTATTGCCCATTATATTTAATGTGCTCTTATGTCTGATCCCTGTTGTTATGAATGTGTATACCTGTTGTGTTACTGTGTTTGCACCTTGGTCCATCAGAAACAACATTTCGATCTTCTGTTATACTATGTGGAAGAATGACAATAAAGCAAAGTTAAAATTGAAAACATGGTTTTCTGGATTTTTTTTTTTTAATTCAAGTATTCATTTGTTTATTTATTTATTTATTTATTTTTGGTTCATCTGTTTTCAGAAATTCCTGACTCTGATTGGTCATGTATAATTGTATTACAGTTGAATGATCCAGGACTGTATTTCTGTTTTGTGATAGTTGTTCATGAGCCCCTTGTTGCTGAGCAGTTCACCTGCCTGCTGTTCTTCAGAAAAATCCTCCAGTTCCTGCACATTCTTGAGTTTTCCAACATTTTCTGCATATTTTAACCCTTTTCAATAGTGACTTTATAATTTTGAGATCCATCTTTTCACACACACACACACACACACACACACACACACACACACACACACACACACACACACACACACACACACACATATATATATGTATATATATATACTGTATATATATATGTACGTACAACTTGTTGAAAATTAAATGCTAGCTTAGTCCAGTCTTCAGTGTCACTCGATCCCTCAGAAATCATTCTAATATTTTGATTTGGTGTGTTTAAAGAAATATGTCTTATTGTCAATACTGAAAACAATTGTGCAGCTATATATATATATATATATATATATATATATATATATATATATATATATATTTTTTTTTTTTTTTTTTTTTTTTTGTTGAGGAATCCGTGGTAAATTTCAAGATTTCAGGAAAAATTCACAATGTAACAATGTAAATGTCTTTACAGTCGCTTTTGATTAATTTAACGCATCCTTGATCTATAAAAGTATTCTTTTAATTTAACTTTTTTCTTTCTCATACATTTTTGTCATTATTTAAAACCAAGTGGATGTATGAAATCACACATTTCACACAAATATCCTAGCAGACTAAACACATTTAGTTCATCTCTCAGACATACAGTTTATGTTTGACAACTATAAAAGTATCCCAAATAATTATGGTCTTAATTTTGAGAAGTGTAGACATCGTTTTATAATTTTACAAAAGTCTCTTTTTGTAAAATAAAAACAATCATCCTTACAAAACATTCTTGCATTAGCTTAATATAAAGGAAATGCCACTTGCGTTGATATTTCATTATTCTCATGCAATTTTTAAGTACAGCTTAAGTGGCTAAATACTTTTTAGTCACTTTATATCCAAAACGACTTACTTAACAGAAATAATTTTGTTAACTTTGCATTAATAACGTGTTAACATCTCGCCATATGTCACTGGCACATATCCTGCGACAGCACTCCCTTCACCCCCAGTAAAGGGATCAGTGTAGGATCGGGAGTGTTAACAAAGCTTTTGAGGGGCAGACAGTCTCGACGCAGCCTACAATGGAAGGCCGCCTCTGTATTTGCGTTTTTTTGGTGAGAGGTGGTGACGAGGGTGACAAGAGGGAGTCGAGGGGTGGAAGAGTTGAATGACCCTGCAGCAGTGGTCCCACTGCAGATCCGTGACCCCTGGAGTAACGGGCCAACCTCCTGGCGTGAAGTGCTTTGTATTGGCGGCTGTGTGGAACAGGGTGGAGAGGTGAAGGGGGGTTGATGGGAGTGAAGCAGATAATTCAGGCCTCCTGCAACACACATGGCCCTTGAATGAAAAGGGAGCTCGGTATTGTGAGGGCATCTCAATGGCTCTAGCTCCTCATTTGTTGAAGACAAATGTCCCTCTGAACATAAGTGTCTTGTGCTTAAACACCAAACAGAGCGAAATCATTAATCATCCATTTTGTGTGGCCGAGCACTTGCTCCAAAAATTAAGAGTCGTACTCAGCATTCATAAAAGCTGGTGTGAAAAACAAAGAATGACTTTGTTAAAGCATTAATAAATGTTCCACACATAAATACACAAGGGAATGTTATTAATAAGCAGATCACATTCAGTTTGGCCTTTGTGGCCAACTGCTTGCCATTTTTAATTGGCCTGCAGTTTTTTGGATTAGTTGATATAGGCGTTTATACTACAGTGAGCTTTGTAATGGTATTATGTACAATATACCACTACAAATGTCAGAATGCTATTTGTGACCCTGGACCACAAAGCCGGTCATAGGTAGCAAGGTTATATTTGCAGCAATAGCCAAAAACACATTGTATGGGTCAAAATTAGCATATTAATCATATTAAATAAAGATCATGTTCTATGAAGATATTTATTTAAATTTCCTACTGTAAATATATTAAAACTTAATTTTTGATCAGTAATATGCATTGCTCAGAACTTGCTCAGAACATTTGGTCAGCTATTTAGATTTTTTTTAACCCGCAGATTCCAGCTTTTCAAATATTATCCTTTCCTAACAAACCATACATGTATAAATCAAAGTTTTGACCATTATGACTGGTTTTGTGGTCCAAGGTCACATTTGTCTAATAGAGACAATTAGCATTAATTGACAGTAACTGTATTGTATTTACTTGCATACCTAAAGTATTTCCTTAATGCATTTTAAAAATTTAATATTTAGAATAGATACCTAATAGGACCTAATAGATAACCTATAATCTAATATCTCCACAGCTGACTGATTAAATTAAAAAAAAAAAACATATTTTGTGTAAAAAAAAATAATTCTGAAATGTAATGTTTAAATATGCAAATGATGCCCTTTTTAATTAAACATGCACCAATTTGCATACATTTCCAAAACAAAAATCAGCACATTGGATGAAGCCAGGTCCAAAAATTTTGTTTCATTTTAGTTGATCTCAGAGTCAGTAATTTTTTTTTTTTTAGAGAGAGGATTTCGGTTGTTTTTACAACTCAGAAAAAAAAAAACAATCTAAATAAGTAAATACATACATAAAGATGATCTTTGATCAAATACTGATGTAAAAACCTTTTTAGAAAAGAATATATATGGAAATAAAACTGTAATGTTTATATGTATGTAAGAGTGTGTTGTGTGTTGCAATTAAAATATTCAGATTCAAATTGATAAAATGCTCTAAAACAAAAACTTAAAAGTGCATTTTGGCTGTTTTCTTTCCAGTAGTCTGAGACAACATGTTATGACAAGTCAAATAGCCCCAAACATCGAAACTGACCATTACATGAAAATGCCTTTAGGTATGGTTCAGTTGGTTAGCTGTTTTAACCTGGGGCTCTGCCAGGCATGTTTGGCAGACACATCATGCGTGAACATAACCCTAAAACCAGCTGACTGAGAATATTTCTTTCTTGAATCATCTCTTAGAAAGGGCTTTGGAATGGAGGGTCTGGTTGCTCTGACAAATGTGAATTTTATACGCACCTATAGTTCTTTCTGGGTTTTTATAATTGGGATGGGCTTAATTTTGCTCTGTGGGCATACACTGAAAAACATTTGGTAATGAAACAATTTTCACTCAGGAATTGCTAGTGAATTTCAGAAATAATTAAAAAGAAACAGAAAGTAACACACTAGAAAGACTGAAACTGTATTTTCTTGTAAAATGTTTTTAATTATCCATGTTTTATTAAAATGTTTTTACAATGCATGAATACGTTGGAGACATACAGAATGCAAAACGCTTTGAAGACATTTAACTGATAGATCAGGGTTTAAGTCTAGTCTTTATATGAATGCCAGTAAAAAAATTCTCTGAGTCTTGATTTTTTTCAGAGCCCTGCCACATAAATCCCAGCATGAGTTTGTCTAGAATTAAAGCTGAGGTCTCTCATTCATTCTGTCTAATGAATATTTATAGCTGCTCTCACAATGCAGGCAGCCTCCAAAGCTCTTGAGAAGAAGTCAGCTTGTGTTTGACTCTCAGGTCAAGGAACTCTGACAGACTGCTGCACAAAGAAGACTTGACTCAAGCATTCCTTTGCGTTGCCTGGCGATGCTTTTGTTTGTCCTATTTCGCTGTCTACATATTCATACTCCTTCAACTCATTAGCAGTTATTCATTCATTGAGGCAAGCCCACTTGACCCCTTCTCTGACTTGTCATGGGAATAAAATAGCAATGGTTGGTTTGCCAAATATATTAAGCCCTATAACACATCAACCTATAGCTTTATTTTCAGTTAATGCTTTAAAAAAATTTTACTTTACCCTGTGCTGAAAAAAATCTTTACAAATCCACAAAAGCATTATATAAAACTCTATCCGGACAAATGCAACTAGAATAGTGTATTTTCAATATATATGTATCTATAACCTCTCTTAGTGATATGTAATATAAAACTTGTGAACATTTTAAAATAGTTTTCAGTCACTGTTAATAACCATTACAAACATTTTTTATTTATATTTTATTATCGTTTAAGCCTATTGAAATTCCTGGTGAACCGCACAAAAACATGAAACTAATTGCAGTCTGCAAAAGAAATACCTGAATATTAGCTTCAAAGGAGAGGGATACTAAAAGCCCTCTCTTTGAACTGATACCGTACCCAATCGTCTAAAATTACTATTGTGCAAATGAACGTGGGCAAACATCCGAAGCTCATTGAACAGGTGTGGGGGCCGTCACTCAAAGCACTCACGCGTCCCAGGGCCCGCCCACCAGCGCCATATATGGAGCGCATTCCAAGGGGAGGAGTCACCTGACTTCCCATATCCATGAATGAAGCCTCAACTCCTCATCAGTAAGTTCCTTCATGCCGGAGTCGGAGTAGTTTCGCATGGACCAAAAAGTTTATTTTGACACAAGCAATGGATTACAGACACACTCAGTTTCATTTCTTATTCTTGTATTTATTTGTTAACAACGGATTTATTGGGATCCAGTCAAAAGAACGTAAGTACAGAGCGAGATGTTTTGTACAAGTTTCTATTTATATTTACTTTATATTTTTAAGTAAATGACTTATGTATTTTCTTTAACTGTAACACAATATTATATGATTTTTAGATGTGCTACTTGATATGAAGTCTGCTGGAAGTGAATTAGGTTGGTTAACCTGGCCGAATGAAGAAGGGGTGAGTCTTATTCATTTATCTGTTCCCTGTACATCCACCATACCCAACATTAAAATCCATGAATAGACTCCCTTGACTCCAGTTTCACTGAGTACATCTTAAAAGGGTTACATGGATGCATGAGTCAGTGTCATTTCGTGCAGTAAAACAGCAGTCAAAATGAGTCATATCCTCAAAACCATTAAAAAGCTTTTCCTGCTATTAAAGTTGACACCAAAGTAATCAGTAGTTTTTTTTAAACATCCAAACATATCATATAGTGTATTGTTTCCAGTAATGTTTGTTTTGTCTTTTTTATTATTTATTTTTTAGTATTATTTAATATTTAATGTACAGCAGCTCCAGAAAGCATTTGGACACCTAAACCAAATAGCAATGTCATTGGATTAGAAAACAATGTAACAGCTTAAGTGGCTTTAAGTTTTTTTTTTTTTTTTTTGCCAGATGCCACAAGTAGCCTATTTAAACAAAACTATATATATATATATATATATATATATATATATATATATATATATATATATATATATATATATATATATATATATATATATATAGTGATTGTTAATATAACTCATAAGTGTATAGTTAATTCTAAAAAATGTCAGACCAGTTGTTTGCAGATGCCTCCTCTTCAATAGATTTAGCTGTTTAATGCAATGAACATTATATATTTTTATGTGTACCATATTTGTTTTGCACCAGAGTGTCTAAATATTTCATTTCTGAGGAGGAAAAAGTTCTGGTTATAGGCTTAAGAGTTCACAACCCACTTTTTTTCTTTTAAGATTTGATATATAAGAATTCACTGTGAATTCCTCTTCAGCCACACAAAGACCTCTCAAGAGATATACCGCGAGGGTTCCACCACTTCCCCTGACCAAGCGTGCTCACACGCTAAAGTGTTTAAATAGTCTTTTCGAAGCTAGTCCTGTCATCTTCATTCCCTGATGTCGGGAAGGCTTCTTATCAGCTCTACTGCTGGATCCACAAAACCCTTTGAGGTCACGCTTATTTTGCCAGCTATTTCAATACTTTTTGAAGAGTCAAGTCAAAAGGGAGTTGTATCAAGGCAGAGCGTGGTGGGAAAGAGGAGAGCAAAGGGCTACTTTTGTCTCCCACACTCTTTTAATGAGAAAATTTTACAAAGGAGTGATTCCCACATTCAGAATATCGTTTTTTAGTATAAAATTTGGAATGGCGGATATTGGGATATTTCAATTATTTGTTGAGAATTACGTCAAGCCTGACTTAACCGGTGGTATGAGTTTGAGACGAGACTGAAACCAATCCTTAATTTTGTAATGCAGAAATAAAATGCTTCACTTAAAAAAAAAAAAAAAAAGTCAAATTTGTTTAACATTTTCTCTTTTTCCATCTTTCTTAGTGGGAAGTTGTCCAGACAGTCGTGAACGGCTCTCTTCTTTACACCTACAGTGTGTGCAATGTTGCCAGTGACACAGAACAAGACAACTGGGTTCGTACGACCTTTATCCAGCGCAGGCCAGACGTCTCTCGTGTATCCGTAGAGCTCCGCTTTATAGTACGGGACTGCAACTCATTTGGTGGCTCGTCACCTTCCTGCCGCGAGACTTTTGGCCTCTATCTGAGCGAGACGGACACAGATGTTGGCACAAATTTCCGCAAGAGCCAGTTTCGAAAGATAGCCACAGTAGCCCCAGACGAGGTAACAGCAAATCGTGGAGGGGGCCGAGCTGATTTGCGAGTGAACATTGAGACAAAGAGCATCGGGCCACTCTCCAGAAGGGGCTTCTATCTTGCCTTCCAGGATATAGGGGCCTGTGTTGCTCTCCTGGGGCTGAGGGTGTTCTACACCACCTGTCCAGCCACGATGAGAAGTCTGGCCGCCTTTCCTGAGCAGGTGGCATCAGGAGCGCTGGCGGAGGTGGAGGGCACCTGTGTGAAGGACGCAGTGGTGGTTGGAGAAGCTGCTCCTCGGATGTACTGCACTGCTGAGGGAGAGTGGGTCGTTCCTGTGGGCCAGTGTCTCTGCCGAGCGGGATACCAAGCTGTTGGAGATGCTTGCAAAGGTGAGTTTTGATGTTTATTGTTTAGTAGGGTTCTGTGCTTCAGTGATATGTTGAACTTATGCTTATTTAACAGTGGTTAATTGATATGGGTTTTTACTTAAAGGGATAGTTCACTCAAAAATAAATTATTTCCTTAATTACTCAACCTCTGGTCATTCCAAACCCGTAAGGCCTTCCTTAATCTTTGGAACACAAATTAAGATATTTTTTATGAAATCCAAGAGCTTTGTGAACCTGCACGGACAGGAACGCAACTGATATGTTCAAGGCCCAGAAACGTTGTAAGAACATATTTAAAATATTCCATGTGACATCAGTGGTTCAATCGCAGTTTTACGAAGCTACAAGAATATTTTGTTTTATGCACAAAGAAAACAATAATAACAATTTCTTCTCTTCCCTGTCACTCTTCGAGGAATAAAGTTATTTTAGTTTTCTTTGCACACATGAAATATTCTTGTAGCTTCATAAAATTACAATTGAATTTCTGATGTCACTATTTTCAAGATGTCCTTAAAATGTTTTTGGGTCTTGAAAGTTGTAGTTCTGTTGCTGTCTGTGCAGGGTCTGAAAGCTCTCAGATTTCATCAAACAATAAATTTGTTATCCAAAAATCAACAAATGTCTTATGGAATTTGGAATGACAGTTGGAAGTATTTTTTATTTTTTATTTTTGGGTGAACTATCCCTTTAAAGGCCAATTGGTTGCCAATATTGAATATACAATCAGATTGTCATTATCTCAAAAGTGGTTAGATAGAAGTATTTAAATGTAGATTGACACAAAAGGATTCGGTCCGTCGCTGTAACATACTTTACACTATTTCATTGCTTGAGCCAATGACTCTGCACAAGTTGAATACAGTTTGGGAACAACTGCAGGTCTTTGTGGGTGGGCAGATGGTAAGTGTGTTGTCGGGTGAGGGTGTGCTCTGGGAAGCTCGCAAGATTTTTGTGGTTGCCACAGAGCTGTCTGAGAAGTTTGTGAGAGTCTAGAAATATGACTCAAGTCAAATGGAATGTCAGCCGTCGCCACACCCTTTCACCTGCTGGTGTATTATTTCTACATGTGTGCTTAGCGCTTTGGGAAGGAAGTGTGAAGATACCAGGGTACTATTGTTAAGGAGTGTATGTACATAGTTACAGTGGTATGATTTGCATTCATAGGTTTATAACCTTTTGACTTTCTCAAATATCTCGCATTTGAAAAGAGCTTAAATAACGTGTTTTGGTGAAAGGGTTAGTCTTCAATAATGAGCTATAATGCTAATAATTTGATTAGATAATAAGATCTGCAAACAAATAACTAATTTGACTTTTTATCAGCCAGTGACTTAACCAACTGGTCCCAATGTGTTTCTTTTAGTGGATATATGAAGGCATTTCCCCTCAAGTTTGGTTCAGGGTGTTATCTAACATAGCTACATTCATAAATTAAGTGCATATTAAGTAGTGATCCACTATAACAGGTTCTGACAAAAAAGGATTATTTTTAAGTTTTGTTTTAAGGTTTTCCCAACTAGTTTCCAAGGAATTCCCCCAAGGTCATATTACACTTTTCCCATACCCTCCACCAGCTGATATGACTCAATGGGCAGAGCTACCATTATACCTGTGTTACATTGTATGTGTAAGTGTGTTACCATGACTACATCTCACCACAGATTACAGAGAAGGTTTGGCATGCCCAAGGTCTGTCAAGGGTAGTCATCATATAATTAAAGGTTGGGCTGGACTTCTCTGGACACCTTTTGTATTTGTGGGAAAATGTGGTTTTGAGTAGACAAGCTATTTATACATTACTGTAAAACATAAAACCAAAGGAATTATAATCTATCCACTGGTAAACACATTGCAGGGCATGTTTGTTGAACATGCTGTAAAAAAAATGATATCACTGGAAAAAGTTTTCAGAGAGCCATGTAGGAAGAGCAATCTCAGGAAAGTTGTTTTAAAGACCTTGGCCTTTGGCAGCCGTACAGGAACCTGCACCTGAAACGGATGCTAAAAAAAACAGAATATCTGAAGGCATTCAGGGTTATTGGGAAACGGGCAGATTCCACACATTTCCTTCATAATGTAGTTTCTAGGAGACATGCTTAATGTTTTGATACCCTTGGACGAAGTGTGATGAATGATAACCCAATGAAATTGCTCATGGGGAGATGTAATGGAGACTGGTATCTTGTTGACTTTGTGATGACATGTTTCAGGAATGAGGAGTACATGTCCAGACATCCCAACTGTTCTTTCAGTTCCGATTCTGACAAAGCCTTTTTTCTTCTTTTGTTAATGATTGTTTTACACTGTAATTTGTTCATCAACCCACAACGGTAGTAATTACCAACCTTTCCCCATATCTCTTGAGTTAACTTGGTTTGGAGTTTTCTCCACAGAGTCAAAAGATGTCTCAAAGCATTCAATGTAAAAGAGGGTTCTTAACCCCAAACAACCGTAGAAACAATGAAGTTGCTGTTGTCATTGTTTTCATGGGAGTTTTACGAGTGGTTTTCTATATGACTGCTGTTCTGTTCAGCTTATCGCCACCTGCCAGTTCTTGTTGAGGACAATTGTGGTTGGTTGCCGGACTGGGATTGGGGGGAAGGGGTCTCGTTTGAATGGTTAGCCAGAGAAATGTGGAATTGAGAAGTTTTAGGGGAGATCACAAGTGTTCCACTGTTTGTGAATTTGATACCAGACTACCAAAGATGTTGAATAGTAGCGGACTATAATGGCATGTTTTATTTCTATAATGTTATATAAGAGTGTATGGTTATTTGCATTGTCACATAAAGTGGCCATAATCATTTTTAAAATTAGCTCCAGTTTAATAGATGTTTAATCCAGTTTAATTAGAAGGTGGGAACTTTAAGTAGTTCTGTAGTAGTTCAGTGCTGCTAATTATACCTAAAGAGCTGTGTGGTCTATAGTTTACATTACATTAATAAAAGTATAAATGTTATATCATTAACATATTATTTTTGTTTTTTACTTTTAATTTTTTTATTTAGCAGTATTGGCCAATTTTGCATATTTAACTGTGCTTTCTCATGTTCCTTGTTTTGACATGTAGATGAGTGTGTGTTTAAGGTGAACTAAGGTTTAAGGTTAAAACTCAAAATGAACATCTAATGTTCATATTGTACGTTTAATGTTGTGATTCCTAAATTCACTTTTTTAGGGCTCAAGCCTGGAGGGCGAGAGCCCTATTGTTTTCCTTAGGATTATTTTTTATTAGGGCTCAAGCCTGGAGGGCGAGAGCCCTATTGTTTTCCTTAGGATTATTTTTTATTATTATTATTATTATTATTATTTTTTTCTAACGTTAAGGGGGCTTTTGGGGTCCTTAACATGCTCGAAAACTCTTGAAAATTGGCACACAGATTGGAACCTGCGGCCATTAGGGTCGGGCAGAGACTGATACACGGGCGTGGCACAGGGGCTCTACAGCGCCCCCTGGAATACTGAGGGCCATATATCATACATACTTGCACGTAGACACATGAAACTCGGTACACATGTAGATCTCATTAAACCAAACAACTTTCGTACTGCATGTCATAGGCTCCGCCCAACAGGAAGTTGGCTATTTAGGGTTTATTATTCATATTTTTGGTCAAAGTTGTGGGGGCTTTTGGGGTCCCTAACATACTCAAAAACTCTTGAAAATTTGCACACACTTTGGAATCTGTGCCCTTTAGGAGCCTGCAGAGGTTGGGACCCGGGCGTGGCACAGGGGCTCTACGGCGCCCCCTGGAACACAGTCATAAATGTTGATGTATAGCTCACACATACTTGCACATATTCATATGAAACTCAGTACACATATAGATCTCATCGTGCCGAACAACTTTCGTATTGCATGTCATTGGGCTCCGCCCAACAGGAAGTCAGCTATTTAGAGTTATGTAAAAAGCGCATGCTCTGGAATTTGATATACTTGTCATAGGTTTTTTACTCGTTTACCACCAAACTCGGTCAACATGATCTCAAGACATTGGGGATGAAAAATTGCCAGGGGATTTTTGATATCTCGAACGGTTTGCTCGTGGCGAGGCGTTGAAATTATGGCGAGAATTGAGAAACAGGAAGTGTCTAATACCATCCACATACATTTCCTGATTTCAATCAAACTTCATCAGATTATTCATTGTATGATGTCGATCGCATATATGTGATTATTAGGAGTCAAAGTTATAGCGCCACCAACTGGCAGCAGGAAGTGTGTCATTTTCAAAATGCTTTAAATTCAGCATCCTATTTTTATTCGATTTGCTTCAAACTTCATTAGAATAATGTTAAAACACAGCCGATATGAATCTGCTAGGGGGAAATTGGATATCTAAAAATATTGTTGCCGTGGCAACATGTCAAACTGGAATACTTCTCAGGTGATTTTGAGGCAAACAACATGCTTAGAATTTCATCAAACTCAGAACACATATCAGTATTAGTGACAGCTAGACACTGGCAAAAGTTCATAAGAGGGCGTGGAAGAGGCACTCTATAGCGCCACCTTTTGTCAAAAGTGGGGGGGTTAGTTTTAGCTACAGACACCAAACTCAGTACAAAAATTGATCTTATCAAGACGGACAACTTTCTAATTCACAGTCATCAGCTACGACCAACAGGAAGTCGGCTATTTTGATTTGAATGTGGATTGTTTTTTACATTTAGCTGTGAATTAATGCATACTGCTCAGAGGAGAGTAACACTATACACACCAAACTTTGTCTACATGTTGAAAAAACATTGAGGAACTTAAATTGTGAATGGGTTTTGGATAGCTTGGATGGTTTTGTCGTGGTGATTTTTTTAAATGACAGTAAAGATGGAATTATTAATTTTCCTGAATTTTTAAATTCCAAACACTTCAAAACCTTTTTTCATACAGAAAAAAAGTTATTCTGAGTGAATATGCATAGTTTCATGACTTTACAACACTGTATGGATAACAGAAAATTTAAAAACTGTCAGACATCTCCTCTCACTCTGTCCCTCTGTTTGAGTGTGTGTGCTTAGACTTCCATTGTCTGAGAGAAAATGCGCCCCTACAGGTGCAGTTACCGGAGTTAAAGAGGGAGGAGACTGTCTTTTGGTTTCACTTTTAAATCGGTTAAAATACAAATAAATACTTGGATTTAATTCACACTGACAAGCTAAACCAACATATATGATTATTATCAGGTCAGGGCTCATTAATAATTGATGTGTGGTCAGTGATACGTGAGAAACACGAGAGATGAATCACCGCTCTGAGCAGGAGCGTGTGGAATGACGAGCTCAGAAAAAACGAGTTTATTCTTGTTTTATAGCTATTAAAAATAAAGTATTGCAGCGATATCACACAATTCACCAATTAGAACACACCAAGAGCTAAATTAAGATGTTTTTGAACTGTTTGTGTGAAAATGAAATATTCGCGGCTGCCTATCTGAAATCACTGCCTCCGATCAGCGCTTACAGTGTCGAGCTCAAAACAAACGAATTTATTCTTGTTTAAGAGCTTTTTTAAATAACTTATTGCCATAAATGCACACAATACATCCATTATAACACAACACGAGCTAAATGCAGGTGTTTGTGACCCGTTTAAGTGTGCAAGACTATTTGAAAGCGACTGGCAGAATAACATATCTCTCGAGCTGCAGGATTCTGCCTTTCGTCGTAAGAACGAACACATCACGGACAAGATTATTTCAAAATACATAATAGCTTGGCGAATATAAACGAAAACAGCCACGTGAACATAAACTGTTGAGAATTAAATCTGAAGTGGATCTACTGGATTTTAATGTTAAGTGACCGCATATACCAGCTGCTTCTGTCTTCAATTTTAATCTATATAAAAAATTAAACTCATTAATCTTGGCTGCTTTTTTAATGTGTGTAGGTATTTATTTATTATTTTGCTCTAACAAGACTTAATCTATATTTAATTAAATCAATTACATTTTATTTTACATTTGATTTGTCCATTTCTGCATCTAAACGCCTAAAAACCTAAAACATGCTCTATTATATTATTGTTAGCAATTTCTTTATCGTCCAGTTTATCTGGTGTACACGCTTTTATTTTCATTATAAACTTGTTTGTTAGATTATACACAGTTACAGTGGTCTATAATAAATATTAACAGGTTTTATTCAAGCTGTTTAGAATGATTGCGTAGGCTAATTTTTTTAAATGTAAAAAAAAAAAAAAAAAAAAAAAACATTGGAAAAGAATAACTGTTGTACATTTTTATAAATTTTGTATACTTTCATAGTTAAAACTTTCACAAATGCTTATGAGTCATTTAAGGATTTGATAACACTGTAAAATAATGTCTAATTTGTTAACATTAGCAAATTCATTGATAACACTTTATAATAACTGCACTCATTAGTAAATAGTCAGTTCATGCTTTATAAAGCCTTGTCCCAATATTAATAGTCAGTAGTAAGCAGTTTATAAATACAGCTATAAATAGCTTGTCCTTGGTTTATAAGCACATTTATTAAAAAGGAGAGTAAAGGGTCAGTTATCTTCCTATGAAAAATAAAAGATAAAAATAAACAAACAACAACACAGATTGATACATAACTCAGAAATGTTATTGTGGATTTATGATAAACTCAGCCTGTAAATGAATTCATACTCCTCCTCATACTACTCCATACTCCTTTTTCAACATGATGCCAATATACTGAGATGTTAAATTGTGAATGGGTTTAGGATAGCTTAAATGGTGTTGCCATAGAGATTTATTAAAGTAACATAAAAAATACAATAGTTATTTTACTATATCTTTAAAAATTTTCATTCTAACTCTTCATAATTTTTTATATAAGTAGAAGTCCTCATTTGAAGGAAGCACAGTAAGTTTCATAGCTTTATCATTTTCAAGAGCCAGCATAAAATTAAAACTATCATAACTTATAAATCAAGCTTGCAATTCTTAGTACCTATAATGGCCACCAGAGGGAGCTATAGGATTACTTTTAAATAATTATTGGAGAAACGAGTATGATTTAAATAATTTATAGAAATCTTTCAAATAAAATAATATGTATTTTAGGAATTTTACTGATAAAATGACCCTCACTTAATTAGAATAACAAGCTGAAGTATTGTGAACTGTATATTAAGAATAATTCTTTATAGGCTTTATGGACAGATACGTTTTAAGTGACTCTTGAAGGTTCAGCACCACATCCTCTTTTACCACTGTTTAAAGAATTAATCTTACAGAACAGGTGTGAATGAATTTTGGATAGCTTGAATGGTTTTGTCGTGGTGATTTTTTGAAATAATAGTAAAAAAGGAACCAGTAAAAAAAAGTGCAGCTTCTAAACACTTCAAAAAAATGTACACATAGAAGACAAGTCATTTTGAGGAAATATGCCATTCCAAGTCATTCTGAGGAAATATGCCATTCCAAGTCATTCTGAGGGGGTGGTGTTAGCGCAGTGGATAAGACACACGTCTGTGGTGTGGGAGACCCGCGTTCGAATCCACTGTGAGACACCAATGTGTCCCTGAGCAAGACACTTAACCCCTAGTTGCTCCAGAGGTGTACGACCTCTGACATATATATAGCAACTGTAAGTCGCTTTGGATAAAAGCGTCAGCTAAATGAATAAATGTAAAATGTAAAATGTAAATATGCATAGTTTCATGACTATACGACATTATATGGATGACAGAAAATTAAAAAAACATACATCTGATGTCACTCTGTCCCTCTGTCACTGTGTGTGTGTGTTTTAAGTGAATTAGGTGTGAAACTATCAGTGAGCATTTAGTCTCCAGCGCCAACATTTTACAGAACTGCCACTTTCCTGGAGTCTCAGAATTACAATGTGTCAGGTTCTGAGAGATCTAAGATTCCAAAAAAATATTTAATTAGAATACCATGAAGTATTGTGAAATACTATATATTAAGACTTTATATATAGGCTTAATGAACAGATTAGAGTGACTCGTGAAGGACCAGCACCACCTTCTCTTGTCCGATGGTTTGAGGAATATATCTTCCAGAATCTGGGATTAAGATTTAGGAGCTCATTTTTATTCCACCTCCTTTCCTGAAAGTCTGTCTTGCAGAATTGACTAAAAATTAATCTTCACATTAATTCCTAATTCTTTTGCAATTCTTTTGTCAGTTCTTCTTGACCTGTTTTTCTCTTCCAGCTTTCCTGGACTATTGTATAGCACTCATAAATGATTAAATAAAAAATAATGGTAGTTATTAAGATTGATATGGTTTGGAATTGGTAAAATGTGCTTGGAAAAAAATCACAATAAAACAATGTTTTAATGTTTAAGTTTGGAATATTAACTGACATGAATGAATGCTATATAAATATTGTTCATGTTAACATAATGTTTATAAATGAAATCTTATTGTAAAGTGTTACTAAAGTTATATATATATATATATATATATATTGTTCTGTGAATGTGATTTTAAAGTCTAGATGATTCGGATTAACCCTTTAACTGCCATATCAAGTTCAAGTTCTAGTTCAAGTTCAATTTATTTGTATAGCGCATTTACAACAGCCTCCTGGCTGACCAAAGTGCTTTAACATAAGAGCAAGAATATTACACATACATAAAAATAGACCAGACAAAAAATTTAAAACCACCCATTTCAAAATGTAGCATAACACAGTAGTCAGTACACTAAGGAAAATAAAAAAAGTTTTTAGCAAAGATTTAAAAATAGACAAGGAAGGGGCCAGTCTGATCTCTAAAGGCAGGGTATTCCAGAGTCGTGGCCCAGCCACTGCAAATGCACGCTCCCCTCTACGCTCCCCTCTATCCTTTAAAACCTCACTGCCAGAGGGATATTGTGAATGCATGTGCCCGCTGGGCACAGTTTACCTGATGCCACCGGGGTGGTGATGGCATTGGTGGCTTGAGCCCGCCATCGCTGCTTGCAGCTATATTTATTATTATTATTATTATTATTATTTTTTTTTCTAACGTTACGGGGGCTTTTGGGGCCCTTAACATGCTTAAAAAGTCTTGAAAATTGGCACACACATTGGAACCTGCGGCCATTAGGGCCGGGCAGAGACTGATACACGGGCGTGGCACAGGGGCTCTACAGCACCCCCTGGAATATGGAGGGCCATATATCATACATACTTGTACGTAGACATACGAAACTCGGTACACATATAGAACTCATCAATACAAACAACTTTCGTATTGCATATCATAGGCTCCGTCCAACAGGAAGTTGGCTATTTAGGGTTTATTATTCATATTTGTCGTCAAAGTTGTGGGGGCTTTTGGAGTCCTTAACATACTCAAAAACTCTTGGAAATTTGCACACACCTTTGGATCTGTGGCCTTTAGGAGCCTGCAGAGGTTGGGACCCGGGCGTGGCACAGGGGCTCTACGGCGCCCCCTGGAACACAGTCATTAATATTGATGTATAGCTCACACATACTTACACGTATTAATATGAAACTCAGTACACATATAGATCTCATCGTGCCGAACAACTTGCGTATTGCATGTCATAGGCTCCGCCCAACAGGAAGTCAGCTATTTAGAGTTATGTAAAAAGCGCATGCTCTGGAATTTGATATACTTGTCATAGGTTTTTTACTCGATTGCCACCAAACTCGGTCAACATGATCTCAAGACATTGGGGATGAAAAATTGCCAGGGGATTTTTGATATCTCGAACGGTTTGCTCGTAGCGAGGCGTTTAATTTATGGCGAGAATTGAGAAACAGGAAGTGTCTAATACCATCCACATACATTTCCTAATTTTAATCAAACTTCATCAGATTATTCATTGTATGATGTCGATCGCATATATGTGACTATTAGGAGTCAAAGTTATAGCGCCACCAACTGGCAGCAGGAAGTGTGTCATTTTCAAAATGCTTTGAATTCAGCATCTTATTTTTACTCGATTTGCTTCAAACTTCATCAGAATAATGTTAAAACACAGCCGATATAAATCTGCTGGGGGGATATTGATATCTAAAATATTGTTGCCATGGCAACATGTCAAACTGGAATACTTCTCAGGTGATTTTGAGGCATATAACATGCTTAGAATTTCATCAAACTCAGAACACATATCAGTATTAGTGACAGCTAGACACTGGCAAAAGTTCATAAGAGGGCGTGGAAGAGGCACTCTATAGCGCCACCTTTTGTCAAAAGTGAGGGGGTTAGTTTTAGCTACAGACACCAAACTCAGTACAAAAATTGTTCTTATCAAGACGGACAACTTTCTAATTCACAGTCATCAGCTACGACCAACAGGAAGTCGGCTATTTTGATTTGAATGTGGATTGTTTTTTACATTTAGCTGTGAATTAATGCATACTGCTCAGAGGAGAGTAACACTGTACACACCAAACTTGGTGTACATGTTGAAAAAACATTGAGGAACTTAAATTGTGAATGGGTTTTGGATAGCTTGGATGGTTTTGTCGTGGTGATTTTTTTAAATGACAATAAAGATGGAACTATTAATTTTCCTGCATTTTTAAATTCCAAACACTTCAAAACCTTTTTTCATACAGAAAAAAAGTTATTCTGAGTAAATATGCATAGTTTCATGACTTTACAACACTGTATGGATAACAGAAAATTAAAAAACTGTCAGACATCTCATCTCACTCTGTCCCTCTGTTTGAGTATTATGTGCTGAGACTTACATTGTCTGAGAGAAAATGCGCCCCTACAGGTTCAATTCCTGAAAGGGAAATTCGACTGAAAGGGAGGAGACTCTCTTTTAGTTTCATTTTTAAATCGGTTAAAATACAAATAAATACTTAGATTTAATTCACACTGACAAGCTAAACCAACATATATGATTATTACCGGTTCAGGGCTCATGGATAAATTATTTCTGGCCAGAGATACGTGAGAAATAGGAGAGATGAATCACCGCTGTGACCACGAGCGTCTGGAGTAAAGAGCTCAGAAAAAACGAATTTATTCCTGTTTTAAAGCTTTTAAAAATAAAGTATTGCAGCGATATCACACAATTCACCAATTAGAGCACACCAAGAGCTAAATTAAGATGTTTTTGAACTGTTTGTGTGAAAATGATATATTCGCGGCTGCCTATATCTGAAATCACTGCCTCTGATCAGCGCGCACAGTGTCACAAGTTCAAAACTAACGAATTTATTCTTGTTTAAGAGCTTTTTAAAATAAATTATTGCCATAAATGCACACAATACATCCATTATAACACAACACGAGCTAAATGCAGGTCTTTTGTGACCCGTTTAAGTGTGCAAGACTATTTGAAAGCGCGACTGGCAGAATAACATATATCTCTCGAGCTGCAGGATTCTGCCTTTCGTCGTAAGAACGAACACTTCAAGGACAAGATTATTTCAAAATACATAATAGCTTGGCGAATATAAACGAAAACAGCCACGTGAACATAAACTGTTGAGAAATAAATCTAAAGTGGATCTACTGGAATTTAATATTAAGTGACCGCATATACCAGCTGCTTCTGTCTTCAATTTTAATCTATATAAAAAATTAAACTCATTCATCTTGGCTGCTTGTTTAATGTGTGTACGTATCTATTTATTATTTTGCTCTAACAAGACTTAATCTATATTTAATTAAATCAATTACATTTTATTTTACATTTTATTTTTCCATTTCTGCATCTAAACGCCTAAAAACTATTGTATACTATTGTTAGCAATTTCTTTATCGTCCAATTTATCCGGTGTACACGCTTTTATTTTCATAATAAACTTGTTTGTTAGATTATACACAGTTATAGTGGTCTATAATAAATATTGACAGGTTTTATTCAAGCTGTTTAGAATGATTGCCTTAGGCTAATTTTTTAAAATGTAAATCCAAAAAAAAATAAATAAATAAATAAAAAACATTGGAAAACAATAACTTGTACTTTTTTATACATTTTGTATAGTTTCATAGTTTATGCATTATAGTTATAAAAACAAACAAATTTAGCCACTCACATAGAAATCTTAGGCCTTATCCTTTTCTGACAGTTTTAGGGATTTTTAAAAATCCTAAAAAACCTTATTTGTGCTGCAAATAATAATTTCAAACTAATTTGATACTGACCTCTGACATCCTGTGACATGATATTTATTTGAATTTACATAATCTCATGGATGTAACAGTAAATCTGTTCAGCTCACAGATCAAGACTAAGCTGTAATGCAAGCAGAACTTTCACAAATGCTTGTAGGTCAATAAAATCATTACAAAACACTTAAAAATCATTTAAGGGATTTGATAACACTGTAAAATAATGTCTAATTTGTTAACATTAGTAAATGCATTGATAACACTTTATAATAACTGCACTCATTAGTAAATAGTCAGTTCATGCTTTATAAAGCCTTGTCCCAATATTAATAGTCAGTAGTAAGCAGTTTATAAATACAGCTATAAATAGCTTGTTCTTGGTTTATGAGCACATTTATTAAAAAGGAGAATAAAGGGTCAGTTATCTTCCTATGAAAAAAAAAATAAAAAAAAATAAACAAACAACACAGATTGATACAGAACTCAGAAATGTTATTGTGGATTTATGATAAACTCAGCCTGTAAATGAATTCATACTCCTCCAAGAAGACACAAGTAGTTCACACCAAACTTTTTCAACATGATGCCAATATACTGAAGATGTTAAATTTCGAATGGGTTTAGGATACCTTAAATGGTGTGGCCATAGCGATTTATTAAAATAACATAAAAAAAATACAATAGTTATTTTACTATATCTTTAAAATTTTTCATTCCAACTCTTCATAATTTTTTATATACGTAGAAGTCATCATTTGAAGGAAGCACAGTAAGTTTCATAGCTTTATCATTTTCAAGAGCCAGCATAAAATTAAAACTATCATAACATATAAATCAAGCTTGCAATTCTTAGTACCAACAATGGCCACCAGATGGAGCTATAGGATTACTTTTAAATAATTATTGTAGAAACAAGTATGATTTAAATCATTTATAGAAATCTTTCAAAGAAAAATAATATGAATTTTATGTATTTTACTGATAAAATGACCCTCACTTAATTAGAATAACAAGCTGAAGTATTGTGAACCGTATATTAAGAATAATTCTTTATAGGCTTTATGGACAGATACGTTTTGAGTGACTCTTGAAGGATCAGCACCACATCCTCTTTTCCCACTGTTTAAAGAATGTATCTTACAGAACAGGTGTGGATGAATTTTGAATAGCTTGAATGGTTTTGTCGTGGTGATTTTTTGAAATAACAGTAAAAAAGTAACCAGTAAATGTCTTTTATTTTTTTAAGTGCAGCTTCTAAACACTTCAAAAAAATGTACACATAGAAGACAAGTCATTCTGAGGAAATATGCATAGTTTCATGACTATACAACACTATATGGATGATAGAAAATTAAAAAACTATCATACATCTGATGTCACTCTGTCCCTCTGTCACTGTGGGTAATGTGTGTGTGTGTGTGTGTTAAGTGAACTAGGTGTGAAACTATCAGGGAGCATTTAGTCTCCAGCGCCAACATTTTACAGAACTGCCACTTTCCTGGAGTCTCAGAATTACAATGTGTCAGGTTCTGAGAGATCTAAGATTCCAAAAAATTATTTAATTAGAATACCATGAAGTATTGTGAAATACTATATATTAAGACTTTATATATAGGCTTTATGAACTGATTAGAGTGACTCGTGGGAGCTCATTTTTATTCCACCTCCTTTCCTGAAAGTCTGTCTTGCAGAATTGACTAAAAATTAATCTTCACATTAATTCCTAATTATTTTGCAATTCTTTTTGTCAGTTCTTCTTGACCTGTTTTTTTCTTCTTCTTTTCTGACCTCATGACCCAGTAAGCATTTTTTGTACAATGGTCAAGTCTTAACTTATCTATTTCTGTATTGCTTTTGTGTTTGATATTTCTCATGGGTTTTTTATAATTTTTAACTTTGAGTTAAAACAGTTTGAGTTAAAACTCTTTTTTAGCGCATTTCATCTGTAAAAGAAAACATGCCTAATAATTCTGCACATGAATATAAGGAGTTTTTCTCTTCAAGCTTTCCTGGACTATTGTATAGCACTCATAAATGATTAAATAAAAATTAATGGTAGTTATTAAGATTGATATGGTTTGGAATTGGTAAAATGTGCTTGGAAAAAAATCACAATAAAACAATGTTTTAATGTTTAAGTTTGGAATATTAACTGACATGAATGAATGCTATATAAATACTGTTCATGTTAACATAATGTTTATGAATGAAATCTTATTGTAAAGTGTTACTCAAGTTATATATATATATATATACTGTATATATATTGTTCTGTGAATGTGATTTTAAAGTCTAGATGATTCGGATTAACCCTTTAACTGCCATATCCTTTAAAACCTTACTGCCAGAGGGATAATGTGAATGCATGTGCCCACTGGGCACAGTTTACCTGATGCCACCGGGGTGGCGATGGCACTGGTGGCTTGAGCCCGCCATCGCTGCTTGCAGCTATATTTTTTTTTTTTTTTATTCAAATTGGTAATTAAAATTCCATTTTATTTATAGGCCATATAATGAAAAAAATATTGTTTAGGAAAACATTTCTTGACATTTAAACCATTTGTTTTCTTTAAAAGCCACTGGATCGCTCTCGCACGTTGTTGAGGACTACTGTCGGCGAAACTGCTATTCTAACTGTTGACCTTTCTACCCAAAGGGCATTTACTATTCCTTTTGTGTATTGTGTTGATCAGCCATAGACTTGGAGTCTTTTCAGCCCTGCCAATCATTTGTGTCATGCATATTTAAGTGGTTGTGGTAACATCAACGTGGCACAAGTATGCAAAATGGCCTTAGTCACTTTTCCTCACATACTGTTTCTGATGGCTCCATGACTGTCCACCAACACAACATTGCCATAAATGGTTTCTTAGTGAAATCGGTCCTCCTGACTCGTCAGTGTTGCCATGAGCAACTCGCACATTACAAAGCACTTTCTAAACTTATTTCACACCAAGTTCCCATGGAAACAGCATTAACATATTGAATCAGACTTATTACTCATGGCTGACACGCATCTTTGCATTTGGGGAAATTTAGATTCATTCAGACCGATTTCACGTTTGCCATTCTCAGTAGACCCAAACATGAAGATTAGAGCAATAGAGTGGGAGTTTCCCGCTCTTGTTCTGGGTTCAAATAAAATGCACAAAGAAGGGCTGATTTTCTTATGCAGACCCCCCCCCCCAATAGACATCCACCTTTATATATAGAGCAAATACACAAAACCCAATGTAAAATCCCAGCGGGAGAACTTCTGTCAGCAGTCCTTACGCACCCATTCATGCTCACACTCGCACAACACCCCCCACCGGTCGTCAATCTGAAACTCTGCCCTTTGTTTGAGGTGAGCACTGAGAGACGGGCCCCAGGGGGGACAAATTTCCCTCAAAGGAAGTTCCTCAGCTCTGTGGAATCTATATTCACAGTGATTTTGCAAGCTAGTGAGTTTCTCATGCCCATTAAAAGTACACCTATCAGAACCGGCCTCTTCTTAAATCCGTTCATGTGATTCTGAATCATTGCTCTCGGCTGCCTTTGTTAATAGTTGTTATCAACCCCGACCTCCATTCTTTGTGTCCGGAGTTTCTTCCCTTTGTGTTTGTTATAACATGTCCTCATCCTTCGGCAGAGGAAGGAAAGGAGGAGGAGAGGAGACCAGAGGGCTTATATTGACGCTTGCAGTTCCGACATCCTGTTTTGTCCAACGGACATCCAGATGTGCTTCATTTGCATTTTTCAAATCTCTTTCTTTAGGTATTTTGGCACTAAAATTGACAAGTGCAGATATAATTAGTCATAAAGGGATTACACAGAACTTGGTGACCAGTTTGACTAGTTTTATTTAAAAGCATCTTCCGGTTGCATTGTGAATCAGTTTTTTGGTTTGAATGCCTGTTGTATGTTACCTGTTGGTTGCACCATCTTGATTGGCTTGATTTGTGTGCAGTTGAGATTTATGCCAAAAGTTTGTCTAAAAATAAAGAAACTGCTATGTGAATCTATGTCCTTTTAGTTGATAAATGTCACATGTTCACCTGTTTATTTTCTGTCTTTTTCAAAGCTTGTGAACCGGGTTACTACAAGAGTACTGATTCAAGCCAGCCATGTGAAGTGTGTCCAGAAAACACCAAGCGCTCAGGTCATGGATCACTGTTGTGCTCCTGCATGGAGGGCTTCTTCCGGGCCCCTATGGACCCTAACTCTGCTCCTTGCTCTGGTAATTGTGAAATTTTTTTTTTTGCTCCTCTATAAAGTTTTTTGATCTTAAGAAACCATATTTTTAATCTAGTTTCTAAACATACCATGTTTTGCTTTTTCTAGCTCTGCCTAGCCCTCCACAAAACCTGGTATACACGCCTCTCCTGACTGCGGGGAGTTTGCAGCTGACTTGGCACCCACCGGCAGACACTGGCGGCAGAAGCGATATCACATATAGTGTGGTGTGCGAGCGCTGTGAGGGTGGTCTGTGTTCGCTGTGTGGTGGGAGGGTGCGATTTGAGCCTGCGCAGACAGCCTTGAAAGACCCCGAGGTGGTGGTTAGCGAGCTGGAGCCTCATGTGAACTACACATTTACAGTCGAGGCCCAAAATGGCGTGTCCCAGTTCAGTCGAAAGAGAGCCACGGACAGCATTACAGCAGTGCTTCACTTCACAGGTTAGATATTATGAATTTAAGTTTAAATTGCACTATGAGGGACAAGCAATAATTCTGTCCACCGTGGTAGTGAAAATGAAGCAAAAATCCCATCCATTTGCACTCAATGTATAGTGTGTTAAACTTAATGTTAAACTCGATAAGATTAACATGAAGATACACTGAGAACATTGAGACATTGGATGGTCAGCTAATATACTGAGGAATTGTGTATTTTTATTTAGATGGCCCAAGGGTGCTGTACTTGAGAGTTGAAGATCGGACCACCAGCAGTCTGACTCTATCCTGGGTTGTGGACCACCATGTGCAGAATAACAACTCCCCCCGCTATGAGCTCATGTACCGCAAGAAGGTGACTATCTTAAGTTATCTTGTTTTTATATGAATGTCATAGAGACTTGAGTGTTGGAACTGTAGACAACCACCTAGAACAAATTGGCAACAACTTAACAATGCTCTAGTAATACAGAACACCTCAGCAACAGCATAGCAAAGCCTTGATATTATGAAACCATAGCCATTTCATCAGAAAATAAAGTTGACTTTAAGTTTGAAATGCTTTCTTCTTCTCTCTCCATGGCCTTTCCATGATTTTTGCCATTACCATTTGGGAATAAACATTCAGTTTCCTCTCTTCATTGTTTCAAAGGAGGATCCTGGAGAGTTGGATGTCACCACCTACACCGTTCTGGTTTTGGAGAAGAACTCTGTGCAGATTAATGACCTCTTACCAGGAACAAAGTATGTGTTCCGCGTTCACACCCTGACAGCGGAAGGCCATCCCAGCAGCCACAACGCCGAGCTTGAATTTGAGACGTTGGCTCTCGGTGAGTGCGTGCGAATGCGCGAGTGGGCGTTTCGTTTAAGTCTTTCAATGCTTTCGTTCTAAAAGTGCGTCACTTAGATGCGTTTGTGATAGGCTGTGGGTGGTGTGCCAATGTTTGTCGGTATGACAAGATAACTTTTTTTTTTCTATTTTCAACAGCGGAATCTCAGACACAGAATAGTTCCATGGTTGTCATGGGAGCAGTTGCTGGGGGCGGAGTCATGTTGCTGATTGTGGTGGTTATTTTGCTCCTTCACAAAAGGTTAGAGGACATTTCTTTGGTCTCACTTTTTTCCGTTCTATTCTCTTCTTTATCTCTTTTCCAACCACATAGCAGTTTGCCTCTTTTTGCTTCA
Source organism: Carassius auratus (assembly GCF_003368295.1). NCBI lineage: Eukaryota > Metazoa > Chordata > Actinopteri > Cypriniformes > Cyprinidae > Carassius > Carassius auratus. The sequence continues at coordinate 11,650,254 of NC_039248.1, read as the reverse complement.
CCCACACTGTTTACATTCCAGCTTTGATGCGCAATCATTCTCATTTAAGATATCATCAAGATAGGAGCTTAAATTAACTCAGTAATGTGATGTTGAATGGTCTTTCATCAGGAGGCTCAATTCCCATGTCCGACGGAGGGTAGATGGAAATTACTTTTCATGTCCAGGTAAGAAATGAATTGAATCCCTTTCGCATTCATGTGTTTGGCGTTAAGACATGTCATGTTTGATGCTATCAGCAATAGCTTTGCACGAAAATTCCTGTATATATATATATATATATATATATATATATATATATATATATATATATATATATATATATATATATATATATATATATATATATTAATCTTCAAAGCTGGTGGGCATCATGTAATCTAACTCAGATGTGCTAAAACGCTAGTCACATTTAAATCTAGACATTTAAATCTAGACTCAAAACGCATTTTTTTTTAGCTGTGCATTTATTGAATGAGCACTGTGCAATGTCCGAATTGATTGCACTATATTTTCACTGTTTTATTTTAATTTTATTTTTTATGTAAAATCATTTTCTAACTTTTTAAATGTTTTAATCATTTTAAAAGTTTTAAAATTGCTTGTTTTATTTTTGTTATTATTTTTCTTCATGATTATTTTACTTTTATGTAAAGCACTTTTAATTACCATTGTGTACGAAATGTGCTATATAAATAAACTTGCCTTGCCTTGCCTAACTCTAACTATTTATTTTACAGAAAAACTCCTGCCTTTGAAGACCTACATTGATCCCCATACATATGAAGACCCCTGTTCGGCTGTCCTCAAGTTTGCCAGTGAAATTCATCCTAGTCATTTCACCAAGCAGAAAGTCATTGGTGCAGGTCAGAGTTATTTTATTATTAATTATATTATTTGAAATGTTTTATTTTTATTTCACTTAGTTATAGTTTCAGTTTTTAGTTAACATTTAACAGCTCTGGTGCAGGTATTTTACAAATAGTCACTTGCCATGTTTTACCACTTAAAGTGTCTTTTCTGCATCTTAATTAACACATGTGTTTCCATACTGTTCTACAGGAGAATTTGGTGAGGTGTACCGTGGTTCTCTGAAGATACCGGGGCGCTGTGAAGTCGCAGTAGCGATAAAGACCCTGAAGCCAGGCTACACTGAGAAGCAAAGGCAGGACTTCCTTAGTGAAGCCAGTATTATGGGCCAGTTTTCCCATAAGAATATTATCCGTCTGGAGGGTGTTGTCACTAAATGTAAGCATCATAGTTTCCAGTACTTAAGAATACCATTCCACAAAACAGTACATGTTTTAACAGGATCTTTTCTTCAACCTATTATTTCAGTCAAAGACGCCATGATTATCACCGAGTACATGGAGAATGGAGCTCTAGATCAGTATTTAAGGGTATGTTTCTGTCAGCCAATGTTAATGTTTAATACCTTTGCTAAGATTGAGCAGAATCGCTAATCTCTTTCTTTTTTGCTCCACAGGACCATGATGGGGACTTTTCCTCATACCAGCTTGTGGGAATGCTCAATGGCATAGCAGCAGGAATGAAGTACCTCTCAGACATGAATTACGTCCATCGGGACCTCGCGGCTCGTAATGTCCTGGTCAACGGCAACTTGGAGTGTAAAGTCTCCGATTTTGGCCTGTCGCGAGTGTTGGAGGACTACCCTGAGGGAACCTACACGACTACTGTAAGTTATATGAATGCATAGAATCATGATGAAATAATTATATAAACTCATTAAAACATTATCTTCATGATTTTGAAAATGAATATTTCCTTTTTGTTTTCATCTAAAAAGATCTAATATAGATACTTTTGATATAAAATTCAACATGCAAAATACTCTTACTCTTTTAGGGAGGAAAGATTCCTATTCGTTGGACAGCGCCCGAGGCAATCGCATACAGGAAGTTCACTTCAGCCAGTGACGTGTGGAGTTTTGGCATAGTCATGTGGGAAGTGATGTCATTTGGAGAAAGACCCTACTGGGAAATGAGCAACCATGAGGTATGGGAAATGTCTTTTATTGATTTTTGCTAATTTCTCATACTTTCTCATACCTAATTTGGGTGATCACAAAATGACCATTTCTATGGATTATTTACATTAATTTGTTGGCTTTTTTTCCACTTGGGCCAGATAATAACCACATAGCAATGCCTTAGCAATATCCTAAAAATCAATTAAGTTTTTAGTCCTCTATGAACATGAGTTTGACCTTGTTCTTTGAATATTTGATCAAAGGTGATGAAATCCATAAACGAAGGCTTCAGATTGCCGGCACCGATGGGCTGCCCGTCTGCGGTCAATCAGCTCATGCTGCAGTGCTGGATGCAGGACCGCTCCAAACGGCCACGATTTGTAGATATCGTCAACTTGCTCGAGAAGCTTCTTCGCAACCCAGAGTCGCTCTCTGCCATTGCCAGTGTCGACCCACGGTAGGAAACGGTTAACTGTTGATCGTAACTGCCATTTCAGTTATAATGAAGAAATCTACAAGGCTTTATATATATTGAGACTTTTTTAATTGCCCCCCACACAGTGTCTCTATTCGTCTACCCAGCACAAGTGGTAGTGATGGCGCCCCCTTCAGGTCAGTGGATGAATGGCTGGAATCCATCAAGATGGCCCAGTACAGAGAAACCTTTGCCCTGGCTGGAATTAAAACGATGGAACAGGTGCTACGCTTGAAAATTGAGTAAGTATGCCTACTTGCATGCATAAAGGAATCACAAAGGGAACGAGTTACAAGAGGTTATAACTTAGTGAAATTCGACGTCCTTATCTAACCTGTTCTCTATTTTCTTTTTCAATAAGGGACATTAGTAACATTGGAGTACGCCTACCAGGTCATCAGAAGAGAATAGCCTACAGCATTCTAGGCCTGGAAGACCCGTCGGCGACTCTGGATCTGTATGCAGTGTGAAAGATGTTGTTGAGCGAAGCAGCACTGTTCTGGACTGGACTTTAAAAAGCTGGCTGAATAAAGACCAGAATGCCCTCCTCAAATGAAACGGACTTCCTTCGGGAATATAATCACTTTACTGTTTGTTTTGTTTTATAGCTTTTTATATAATATTTTAACATGTCAGATGGACCCTTATGCTCTTTGTGATTCTGTTTTAACTTAAGCCATATTAAGCGCACGGTGGACATATGATGGTCTGTTTTGAAATATAATAACCACTGCCTCAGGTCTGATGATTAGGGTACAATCAAGGGTACAATGATAGTAACCTTTTATTACTGTAGTGCCCATACTATTCCACATTTAAACAGAGTTGCCAAATGTGAGGGGTTGAAGTCTGAAATAAGGTTGTACAATTACAAATGTAAAAAGTAGTAAATGTTATATGTTGTTAAACTGTTGACAGACATCCTCCTGTTTTCAATGTTTACACGTCTTATTTCAGCTCTTTTTATTTAATATTTATATTTTTTTATTTATTGTCTGTGTTTGTAAAGAAAATAATGTACTGTATAGTATTAAAATATTCTGTAAGTCTCATCCTAAGTCATTTCTTTTACCACCATGCCCTTCACACAGACTTCATGCACTAACATGCCCATAATTAGTTTTGGATAATCTTGAGGAAGACTCTATCCGGTAGTCTGTAAGCTCTAAATCTCTCCACAAATGCAGTTTGGAAAAGCCATGCACTGCAGTGGAGACAAAGTGTCTGTAATAGTCCTGACTCACTTTGGTCCTTCACTGATGAATGTTTGCGAAGACTAATGAATCATAATAATCATGAATTAGCTACTTTTTTAGATCAAGAGGTCCAAGCAGTGGCAGAATGAAAATGTTTGATGAATGAATGCTGACTGTGGACTTGGGTGTGTTTAATACAAAAGCAGAAATAATTTAAGCTCTTAATTGTGCAAAAGCTTGTCTTTTTGGGTCTCATGTGGGTCAGGCTCATTTTTCTATACACTTGGTATGACTAATATAAAGAGGACACCTTATAGCAAAATGTAAAGACTTATTACATTATTTACGACTTCGATTAATTGTGATTTAGATAAAATTACATCCAAAATAATAGTCAACAGAGCTGCATTTTAAACATTTCATATAATCTTTTGTTGATTATGAGTAAAAAAACAAAAAAAAAAACAATAGTTCTGTTATGTTAGGTAATAGATACAGAATTGCCTAATAGAGAGACAGCCTTAACTATTAAGCAAATGTAAAATAAAAGGCTAAATGTTTAAAAGATTAAAAGCTTAATTTACATGTATAAAATGCTTACAAAACAAAAATAGAGTTGTATGTATATTTTACATAGACAGTATTTAACATTCTTTCTATCATTCCACTTATGTCCAGAAGAGGGAGCCACAATCAAGTCTCTTAGGTGACGTGCTTTACGTCATATAATCAAGATGGCGACTTACTGAAGCGCTCCATGCTTTATTGTTGATAAAACATATATTGTTATTTTACTGAGTACAATTAAAGTACAATGATTATTTTTTATTTTTTTATTCGGTGTCCTCAATGAAGGAAGACCGTTTCCGTAAGATGTTTGCAGATTTTGGGACACTTACGGATTGTACATTGAAATTCACCAAACATGATTGTAGAGTTCACACATTTGGATAAGTAGGCTTCAAGACAGAGGAGGGTGCATAGAAAGCTATGGAACATTTCAAGAAAAGCTTTGTTACTGTGACGGCTGTGTGTGTGTGTATACATGGAGTGGCGGCCAACATTATTAGAAACCTAGTATTTTTACCATTTAAAAATGGTTTTAAGTCAGTTGTTTCTATATTTAGCTGTAGTATGTCAGTAGTAAATATCTAAATTTCCAAACATTCATATTTGCCATTAATTATAATAATTGTAAATAATTAAACCCATTTTTTTAGCTGGTGAAAATAGTGTTCTAATAATTTAGCTGACCACTGTATATTTGAACATTTGTCTTTAAATTCTTCCTCATAATCTGTCTGAATAAGGTGGAATTCTGCACAGATATTGAGACCCAAACAAAGCCAGACCTTGGAGCAAACACACACTTTTCAGCCATCATCAAACAAAGCTACTGAAGAGCTACAGCTACAGAAGAGAGTCACTTTTTCTTTGTTTGCACTAATCTATTCCCTTTGGTTTCCAAACAGTTTTATTGGATGGTCTCATTAATTGTTCTTTTCCTGTTATTAATTTGTATGTTTTCATTAAACTGCTTCGGAACAATGTATATTGTAAAAAGTGCAATATAAAGAAATCAAACTGAATTTATGCTGTCACTCCATCTCCACAGAAGCAGAATAAGCCTTTGAATGTTCTTGGAGATGTAAGTATGCCTCTCTTTGCATGACATAAATCATACTTGAATAAATATGCAGACATTGTATAAAATGCCATTAAGAATCCTCAGCTTGAAAAAGACTTGAGCTTCCACGAGTTCCTCTCTGTGCACCAGAAATGCACACAGGTGACACTGCAGAAGCGACTTCTGTTGGAGTTGAAAAGAGGGTAAACAAGCCAAGAACTTAGTGCTTACTTCTATCCAGATGATCCTCCATAATGATGATTGTGATTTCTCATTCTGTCCAAATGCGATTTCTCAACAGATACTGATAATGAAGCCTTGAAGGAAGATCTGTCTGATATGGATTATCTTCTTTCCAAAATTGTGGAGAAATCAGACACGGTGGACGAGAAAGAGATGGAAGAGGCAGATGATGAAGGAAAAGAAGGTGACAGTGCTAAAGCTGCTGATAAGAAAGAGGAGGAGGAGCAAGAGTCCCCAGACAGTGCTTATGAAAGCGGGGACAAGGCCAGCAGCCAGAAAAGCACAAAACCAGCAGCTCAGAATATGGTCAGTGTGATAAAACATGAGGTTTAATATGCAAGAGTTCGGCTATTAGAGGCTCATTCGTTTATGCTGTTCATACACTATTATAGATTGAGCTGAGCACAGAGTTCACAGTCAAGCTACGAGATGCAATGTCACAGAGGTGAGATATTGATTCTGAACTTTTTATTGTTTTGCAAAAGCCTTTATTAATATGACAGTGACATGCACAATAAGCTATTTCAGGAACATAACGTAACAGTATAACATCAAAATAATCATTCTAATCCATTAATTACAACTCTGATTTTTATGGTCAGGCCTGAGTTTAATATTAATGACTGTTGTCTGGTCCCTCCTCTATTTATTTATTTATTAAATTCCTTATAATGTACTAGTAACACAATATACACTACTGTTCAAATGTTTGGGATTGGTAGTCTCTTATGCCCACCAATACTGCATTTATTAGATCACAAATACAGAAAAAACTTATATTGTGGAATAGTATTGCAGTTTAAAATAACTGTTTTCTATATTAATACATTGTAAAATTTTAATTATTCCAATTAATTTTTAGCAGCCATTACTCCAGTAATTCTGTCTAATATGTTGAAAAATGAATGTTGAAATGTTGAAAATAGTTGTGCTGCTGAATATCTTAGTTGGAAACTGATCAATTTTTTATGATTCTTTAATGAATGTAGTGTTCAAGAGAACAGCAATTGTTGAAATATATATATATATATATATATATATATATATATATATATATATTTTTTTTTTTTAAATGTTTCTGACCTACATTTGAAATATTGATCAGTTTAAAATCTGAATATTTATCAACCCCCCCCCCAATTATAAAACAAATAGATTTTGCTTTAACATCTTATTTGAAAAAGAGAGCTAGCTTTAAATTTAAACATTATTTTATTTTATTAAATCTTTTCAGTCAGTGATGACAGTCATTTTTTATTTGCCTTCAAACTTCATTGTAGCAACAAATGAGAGAATTGATGGTGCCTTTGAAACCTGTTGCCATCCGATTTGGCAAAAACACTGATGGGTGCAAATCAGGTGAGAGCATTTACTGGTAGATGATTTAGAGATGTCACTCATGTGCTGTTTGATTAACATTGAATTTCCTGTGATGAGGTTATGTGTATGTGGATCTGCTCACAGCACACTGCACTTTAACATGGGCAAGCAATTGTTCAGTTCCTTTGACAAGTACACAACTGTGACTAAAAGATCCCTTGTGTTCTGTTTTGTGAACGTAACAAGTTTGACTACAAACAAAGGCTGGTTTCAGGATCTGAGTGCATGTGCATTATCTGTGTAAACCCACAGGGGGTGCTATATTGAAGTGTTCAGAGCCAACAACCTTAAAAATGAAAGACGGTCTTTAAAGAAAAGCGAGAAGGAAAGAAATTTTGTGATATTTATATTTCAAATAAGTGCTGCTTTCCTTTTGAACTTTTTACACATCAAGGAATCCTAAAAAAAACAAACAAATCACTGTTCCCACAGAAATATTATACAGCAAAACTGTACATTGTGTATTCGTATTTGAAACACTGATTTTGTTATTACTAAGCCATCTATTTAAATGATAATGTGAGTACCATTCATAATTAGGCCTGTATGAAATCTGCATAATTATAACAAAAAAATCTGACAGCTACTGTGTGCAAATCTATGGTTTCTTTTTCAGTCAGCATGAATCATGTATATGTGTGTCTGTGATTTCCATCTGTTTAGGCATCAGGTCAGCGCAGTAACTCTGTGATTCTGGTGAAGAACTTGCCCTCAGGAATGCAGGTCAGCTGGAAGCTCTGTTCTCGCCCCATGGATCTCTGGGAAGGGTTCTGCTGCCCCCATCTGGCCTCACTGCTATAGTGGAGTATCTATAATATCATTGGCAATACTGCATTTAAAAAAAAAAAAAAGATAACAGTAAAAGCTATAATATTGCAAAATAATATAGCAGTTAAGAACCCTTTTCTTTATATTGTTCTTCTACAGTAAAAAGCAGTAGGATTGTGTAGTGTTCTACATCTTTTCTGCAAAATTTGTGTTTTGAAAATCTTGTGAAAGATTATATCGACAATCTGTTCTGTATATATTTGTTGCAAAAGTAATGTATAATTAGGGCCTAATTTGCACATTAAAATGTTTTTGGGGACAACTTCTAATATAAAAGATATTGTAATGAAAGTGATGAGAAACTTTCCAGGTGTCCTTAGGAGTTTCATAGTAATTGTATTAAAAAAGTACTATTTCAGCTTTAATATCTTTTGAATATTCCTTCAATGGCAAAGCTGTATTCTCAGCAGCCATTAGTCTTCAGTTTCACATAATCCTTCAGAACCTCTCAATTATTAATATGCTGATTTGGTGCTCAAAAAACATTTCTCATTATCAGTGACACAATCAGTGGTTCTGATTAATATTTTTGTGGGAATCGTTTTTTTTTTTTCAGGGTTCTTTGATGAATGGAATGATCAGAAGCATTTATTTGACATAGAAATCTTTTGTAAAGTCATAAATGCCTTTACTGCCTTTTCTCATTCATGTCCATCCTTCTTCTCCCAGAGCCTCAAACAAAAGCTGCATCTGCTGAGAACAGTGACTCAGCTAAAAAGGAAGAAGAGGAGGAGGAGGATGAGGAAGAGCACATTTTTGCCCGGCTCGACTCTCATCATTTTAAAACCTCAACTTTAACACATCAGAGGAAACATTGCGGGAGGTGAGCACAGGGGCCATAATAACGTGTTATGTGATCAGATCACCCAGAACGGATGTTATGTTAATAACCGCTGTAAACACGGCCTTTTTCTCACCATATGGCTTTCATTGTGTTCTTTTGACAGACATTTTCTAAATGCGGTGTGGTGAAAAGCTGCACAATATCAAAGAAGAGTGATAAAGCAGGTCTGTTTTCACAGACACGCATATTTACCATATCGATTTCATCTGTGTATTTGTTATTTTTTGCTCCCTCTCTTTTTCTTTTCATTTCTCACATCTTGTTTCCTCGCTGTGTGAATCTCACCTTGATCTCTTTGTCTCTCTGTCAATCTCTCAGGTAAATGATCTTCAATGGGTTATGGCTTTGTGCGATACGAAACTCCAGAGGCAGCACAGAAAGCCATGAGACAGCTGCAGGTAAATGACCATCTGCTGCTGTATTTATATACCCTTATTATGCACAATATTCATGTGATGAAATAGATTCGGCCATCTTTTTTCATTACTCCTTTCATTTTTCTTGCAGCAGTATAAAGTAGATGAACACCAGCTTGAGCTGAAAATATCAGAAAGAGAAGTCAAGTAAGTCAAAGCATCTTTTGTGTCTTAAAACGTAAAAAATTAGTAGAGAATCAGCTCATTAGAGTCATTTACTTATGAATCAGACTACACAAGTCAAGTGTGTGATGATTTTTTTTTAACAGAAAGATGTTTTCTTGCTTTTATTATGGTAAAAAAAATCACCTGTTCTTATATTAGCTATATAAATGGTTTATAAAAAGAAATATTAAAAAAATTATAAAAAATGTGTGCATTGTCTTAAGTCGTGTCATTTGATGTTTAATTAGAGTAGTTATGCTTAACAAAAGAGTATGTATAATTGTAAATGTTTTTTTGGTCATTGCTTTTAAATGCTTTTTTAATTTGCCTTACAGATACACTAGTCACACTCATGAGTGACAGCTGTTTTCCTCTTGTAGATTTTTGCAGGTCAGATGTGGTGAGCCAAAGAGAAAAAAGCAAACTGCCAGGAAACGGATGACCTCGAAGATCCTGGTGCGAAACATCCCCTTCCAGGCCACGGTCAAAGAACTGCGAGAACTCTTCTGGTGAGCCTTGTTTCACATTTAATGGTCATTTTTGTATTGTGTTTCATGTGTATAACAGAATATTTTGCCTTTGGAAATCATTGGGGAGAATTTTCCACAAGAAGAATGACTATGCCAATATCTCCATTTTGGACATGGTACCTTGTAATTACTGTAAAATAGTCTGTCATGTGAGATTTTAGAGTTTTGAAGTTCAGGTACACTGTGATGTTGGATTCATGGTTTATTTTTTCCAGTATGTTTGGAGAACTGAAGACCGTCAGCCTGCTAAAGAAAGGGATCGGTGGAGCTCACCGTGGTTTTGGCTTCATTGACTCCCTCACTTAACAGGATGCCGAGGTGGGTGCATATCTTTCTGTCTCTCTTCACAGTCAGGTAGTCTTTTGTATAACAACTGATCGACACTGATCCTGTCCAATATGTGCATACATCTAACGTAAGCTTGAATTTTGTGCTCGTTTCTTACAGAAAGCTTTCACAGCGCTGGGTCACAGTACCCATCTTTACGACAGGAGGCTGGTGTTGGGAGTGGGCGGATGCAAGGAGACTGTAGATGACTGTGCACAGCACTTTCATGGTAAATCCTCTGCTTTACACAAGTTCACAGATATTTAGCGTAGGCAGATGCAAGCAGTTTTGATAAGGAACTTTTTAAAATTTGCCACGTTAACCTTATTTAAATAGAGTAGCCAGACAATTGCTAAGATCTTTTCAAAATGATCCCCGCCCCCTGAAATATACAAATCAAAAATTAAGCAACTTTTTTCCAAATCGTAATTTGACTGTAGCTTAACTGCATGGAAACTGCAGCTTGCCCAAGCACAAGCTACTCCTAATTTGAAGTAGTTTCCTCTGCACTGGTTGCACTTCTAGTCATTTCCCTTCTTTAATTTAATTACAGCAAATCTGTGCACAAATCTGTCCTCTCGTCGACTCTCTCAGCTGCTCCTAAGAAGCGGAGGAAGGCGGAGGTGTTAGAGGGAATCTCGGAGCAGATGGAGGTCGGGGAGGAAGACGTGGCGTGAATAGCAGCCGTCAGTCAGCTCCAGCATCAATAAGAGAGTAAATCATCCAGTGGAACTCCATTTATCTCTATTATGACACCGTCTTAAACAGCTGCTTCACGGTCTCTTCAGGAATTCTTCCTTTTGGCCCCAGATGCTCCCAATTAGCTTTTTATTATATGCTCATACATCATCTCTGTTATTGCTGTCAATGTATTAAACACAGCGTCTCCCCGCAGACCAACTCTGGCTGAAGGTGAGCTCGGATGACAGGGTCCTTTTGAAAAGATGCCGAAAGGCCACGTCTGCTTTAGCTGTTTTTAATCGTCACGGAGGGCGACACGGCTGACATTGAAGAATCACGATAGTGATCGACCAAAATATCAACTGGAAATGTTTCCTTTAACATCATTTTATTGTAGTCTGTTCCTGACTTATAATGTATAATGTAATTTTTTTTTTTTGCACAGTTATATCAAAGTCCAGTGTCTTCTCAATCTATTGAAGAAATGACAAGTGCTTTTAGATTTTTGGGATCATACTGTATTTATTCATGTGACAGTAAATCATTGTGTCTGAAAATGTTCCTATCTTAGGATAAGTCATTACACTAGAAACCTCATTTTGTAAAATGTGCTATTTGTACAGTCGAGGGCAAAACAGTCTTGGTCTACACAGAAGACGCCTTGCAGACTACATAGTGGGCATTCTAGTGTACCGCATCTGCATGACATCATCATGTGATTTCAAATCAACCTATAATATTATCTGTTTTGAAATTTCTAATTTGCTTCGTCATTTGTTTTCTGTTTTATTAAAGTGTTTGTTTATCCAGAAATGCAAATTCTGTCTTCATTTACATTTTTCCTTACCCTCATCTCGTTCTAAACCCATAGGCTAGAATACACACTACAGTACACAACGTGAGCAGATTTGACACCAGTAGGCAGTTTGAAATGGTTACAGATAGAAGACTTGTATCTCCCAATTGTGACCTTATAACTGAAAACATGGCTGCAACGGAGTTTATAAAAAAAATAAATAATAATAATAATTTTTGTTTTTGGTGGAATTGAGTCTCCAAAAGATCAAAAGGCCGATCATGGTTTAGTGTACAATGTTTGTGCATATGGGAATGAAAATAAGTTTTAAAGCAACATTTTCTCCAAAGTAAAACCTCTGTCATTTACTCAATGTTCCAAACCAAAAAAGTTTTATAGGCCTACTGGTTTGGAACGACATGAGGGTGAGTTAACCATCGCTATACTCAAATAACTGTTTGGCCTTTCAGTCTGTTTCTCATGGAAAGATTTGGAACGTAGCACACAAGTAATATGGAAATCTTTTAATGAGCTTTACTTGTCCTTTGTGAAGATACACAACAGTCATATAGGTTTGGAATGATTTCAGGGTGCGCAGATGACAAAAGTATTGGTTAAACTGTTATTAAGCGCCTCATAACCACAGATAATGCACCCATTCAAAACATTTGTCTGATCATTTTGATAAATGTCATTTATTTTGTGATCCAGTATAAACAGAGAACCTTGAAGGAAAAAGTTTTACGGTTAAATAAATGGAGTTCCGATAAAGCCAAAGAAGTTTGGTGGAAAGCACTGCTTAGAGAAAGAGCGTTCTCGTTGTGACAGATGCACCGATATACAAATCTTCAGAAATGGATGACTGTATTTGGATCCTTTCGTCAAAAGTTCATCGGTTAGTACCTAATGAATCAAGAATGGAATGAAAACATCCACATGCAGAGCCACGGTAAGCTAAGAAACGTCTATTCTGTTTGTTAGATAAAAACCGAGATGAGTTTTGTAGGAAACTTCGATGTCGTCCACTTAAATATAAATTATCTGGAATATACAAAAAAGCATTTACATTTACATTTTTTTCTCACTCAGTCTCAGAGCTCCACATGTCCCTTTAAGCAGTACGTCTATTTGCACCTCAAGAAATGACAAGCTACTTTCATCGCACCAATCCCACATGGCATTTAAACAAATGCAGAGCTCGTAGCCCCTACATTAGCAGAGGTCACACACACACACACACACACACACACACACACACACACACACACACTGTATTGCCTTGAAACAATGAGGAACAGCACACGGCTGTTATAATATGGAACATGGAAGCAATAAACCAAACCCCAGCATCCCACTTGACTAACCGCTCACAGCCCTGGCGTCCAGCACTTATCTAATTAGGTAATGCTAAGAAATATGTATTAAGGCTTTTCTGAGGACCTGAGGATTTCAGAAACACACAATGAGGCACACAAAAGGCAAAGAAGAGCTCTAGATGCGACACACACACACACAGATAAGCTGAAGATGATGGAAAAAAGAGATGGCCAGTGTCAACGCCTGGTGTCCGTTTGCTGCTGACCAGTAAAGAGGGAGGTGACAAAGACGCCAACGTTCGACTTGGCCTTGTATCAGCATTCTCTCGAGTTTTTTTTGTTTGTAGACGTGGTTTCAGTGCAAGTATTCCCATGTCATAAACAGTAAGAAGTCCTTGGAGATTCTTAGCTTGTAAGAGCGTGTGACCCTCAGACGACCGTCATATTGTGATGATTAGTTGGTTTTCAGCCAAATACGTCTTGCTCTAAATGATTACATTTCAGACACCTGCATTCTCTTACAAAACATTGTACATGACATGCATCTAAAGCAGTTCCTACACACCCGGCGTACTGTAATAGGAACAGACAGACCAACTGGATCAAACAAAATAAAAATAAAAAGCTAAGATATGTCGTACATACAAAAGAAGCATGTGACATTTTCCTCTATTTTTTTTTCTTTTTTTTTTTCTTCTTCAAAGCTGCTTTGGTTACATCAAATTCAATCCCATCAGCCTTCAATCTTTTTTTGAATTGGCTAGCGAACCACACACCCGTTTTTTCTTTCTTTCTTCTTTTTCTCTTTATCCCAGTATTATGGTTCACGTAGGTTTGTATGAATGGGTTTTCATCGATTCGTCTGAGTCACTTTTCTCAGTCTCCCCTCGAGGAAGAATGTTTCGTCTGAAGTCAGCGGCCCGCGCTGTGTTCTGTCATAAAGATGTGCGAGCTGTGAGGGAGAGAGCTATTGTACTGAGAGCAGAGAGAGTGGACACACTGGAAGCCGAGCCGATGGCATTGGGACCTGAAATGAAATGAATCGACAAATTAATGAATGAAGACAAAATGGTGCAGTGCTAAAATATACAAGCAAGCCCAGTCAAGAACTCAGCGATTCTTCAATTGTTGGAGCTTTAAAAGGTTTTAAAATGGTAGGAGCTCAAATGATATTTTATATTATAACTAAGATTTATTATTCAGCATGACACATTCAATTCATAACAAGTGACAGTAAAGACATCTTCATTGCTTTGCTTCATTTCAAATAAATAATGTTCTATTAAACTTTCTATTCATCACAGCATCACAGTTTCCACAAATGTATTAAGCTGCACAAGTGTTTTCAGTATTGATAAATAATTGCAAGAATAAATGTTTCTTAAGCATCAAATCAGCATATGAGAATGAGTTCTGAAGGATCATGTGACACTAAAGAATAGAGTAATGATGCTGAAAATTCAGCTTTGCATCACAGGAATAAATTACATGTTAAAATGTATTTTTAAATAAATGAAACACTTTAAATTGCAATTATATTTTAAAATATTCCTTTTTTTATTGTACTCTAATAGCATTTTTAATGCAGCCTTGGTGAGCATAAGAGATTTTTAATCATTTAAAAAGTTTTGAACAGTGGTGCATTTCATATTCAAGTGTCTCATATTCATATATTTCTGCTCACATAATAAAATCACTTAATGAATATTTCATGTCCATTCATTAATCTATTTGATGAGCAGTAATGTAATCATCAGGATAATGTACAGTCAGCCGGTTATTAGCGCAAAATAAATCCCTTCAGGCTAATTCAAGTCTGATCGCCCTGTTGAATTTAATTATGTGATAATGACCGCCTGATTGTACATCATCTCTTAAATATTATATTTATTTATAATGCATTCCGTTTCTAAAATTGTAAGTTTAAACCTTTTCCTTCTTAAATAAAATATAGCATGAAATCAAAACGGAACTAAAAAGAAGTCAGTTGGCAGAGGATGATCCACCTGATATTTTGGGAATAGTGATCTGTCGGCTGCTGCTGCCTTCTCCTCCTTCTCCAAAAGGTCTGATCTGGATGATGTACTCCTCGTCCATGGGCAGCGAGAGCTCCACTGATGTGGTGTTGGTCTCCATAATGCTGGGCCTGCTGAATTGGTTCCGCTTATACAGTACCTACAAAACAATTACTTCCATTTACATTGTTTTTAATGGCTGATGTGGAAATGTAGATACACTCTTAAAAATAAAGGTGCTTCATGATGCCATAGAAGAATCTTTTGTTTGAGTGGTTCCATAAAACACCTTTAACATCTGAAGAACCTTTCTGGTTATTTGTGGCAAAAGAAGGTTCTTTAGATTATGAAACAGTAAGAAAGAGATGGTTCTTTGACTGATGTTTGAGTCATTGTCATACACTTGGTGGCGCTAAAGCACTGAAAGCTGTTTAATCGTTGCACGGTAAGGTACTGTGTCACATTGTGAATGTATTTAAGGCTAAAGAGAGTTGTTAGGCCTGTTAAACAGCAGACAAAGTTCTTCGGTTCTGGAAGAAGGTCTGGCTCACCTTGTATCCCATGACCTCGGATTCATTTTCCAGAGGTTTCACCTGTTCCCAGTTGAGAATGATTTTAGAGTTTGATGCATTCCACATGACTTTTGAGGGCGGCTGGCTGGGCGCTGGATGAAGACACAGAAACTTTCAAATAGTGATCTAATACAATAAGTGTCACTACCCCTAAACTTCAATGCTTAATCTTTTTTAAAATGAAAAAAGTTACTTACGAGGCTTTTTGGTTGTAACATTGACTGCTGGACTCGGTGGCCCTGTTCCTGCTGTGTTGTAGGCCCTCACCGTTATATAATAGGTGGTACTTCCTTTTAAGCCCTGAATAATGGCCATCGTCCGGTTTCCTACTGTCCTTAGCACGCTAGCTGTGTCTTCTTTCTCATTCTTCTCCCAGTATCTCAACTACAGAGGAAGGAAAACAGAGCCGCTCAACATTAAACTCAGAGCAATATCATTTAAAACTAGTGGGAGAAAGAATTCATTTGTAATTTTCTTTGTGGCATATCTGAATTCCTGGCTATCTGCTTATAGGTGCTTTGGTTGCACAGCCACTGAAGTGTGGCGGTATTAAAATGAACCTGTCATAGGCAAATCATCATGAGCAGTGCTTTCCAACTGTCAGGTTGACTGAGTCTCTGGACAGTCTTAGCTGAAGAGTCAGAGATGGATAATGATATAAACCTAATTTGTATTTCTTCCACTACTTCTAGCAGAGGACAAAAGGTCTCAGTGCTTTATATTTATGATTATTGCAAATGATTTACCAAAAGTTGAACTTAAAAATCATCAAATGAAATGACACTAAATGGAGTTGGTTGCAGTACAACCTAAAACAAAATTCTGTTGCTAAATAAATAACGAGCCTGCATTATGGTTAATAAAACGCTTAAATAGTACAATGGAATTTATTTTTCTTCAGTATTAACATATATTTCTGCCATGTGCAAAACTGCTTTTATTTGCCAAATTTAAGAACTATGTTACCCATAATCCTGTAGAGTCATCCTGCAATCACAGAATCGCAGAAAAACCTCTCTAACTTACTAACGCTCATAAACGTATTATTAATGTTTAATATTGTTCAAATGTTTGAGGTTGAACTGTTTTTAAAAGGCTATATTCATCAAGGCCATTTTTTTTATCAGATTTTTAAAAAATGTGACTAAGTCATTATTTTTCAACATTATGAGCTAATCAATGTTAATTATGTACTTATGTCAACAACAGATTTTGTAGGATTTAAAGGAAAAAAAAAAGTTTATAGCTCAGGAATTAGAACAATTAACTGACATTTACATCTGAAGAGAATGGAAGTTATATCCATGTTCATTCTAAAAACTGTATGTAAGGATTTTAATATTAACGTTTTTAAAAAATCATGATGATATAACACCAAGAAAGGAATGCAACTTCACTTTGACAGTATTTAGTGTACCTCGTAGCCGAGAACACGTTTCTTGCTTGTGCTCCAGGGAAGGGCCTTCCAGGACACCTCAACGTCAAACGCTGAAAGACTCTTGGCTCGGAGTCGACTGGGTGCCCTTCCAGGCTCTGGATTCAGAGGAGAAATTCTTCGATTAGACCATTTCATTCAACAAATCTCTTCAAAGTCCAACTCTTTTTGAAAAACAAGGCAGACCATGATTAATGGGTTCTGGCACAACACACTTCAGTTAACTTGGCTTCTATTAACTGCCTGCTAAGCGTTTCACAGCGAAATGTCAAAAGGCACATTCGACTTTAATTTCTTTGTTGCACGCAACCAGACGCTACAGTTAATGCGACTGACCCTCCTCAGCAGAGTAGATGGTGACCACAGGTCCAAAAGGTCCTTCCCCCTTGTTATTGTACACCCCCACTTTGACTTGGAATGGAGAAAAGGGTAAAATGGTCTCGTTTTTGAAGACGTATTTGGAGGCTTCAGGAGAGGGAACTGCCGCCTGCATCCACCCGGTGGCACCAAAGGGCCGGAAAGCAACCACATAGCCAAACCCTGCTCCGTTCTGGAGTTCTTCAGGAACAGGCTGCAACCCACAAATAAAGCACATACATCTACAATACATGACATAACCTTTATTATGAATCCTATTCAAAATCTCTCTCTCTCTCTCTCTCTCTCTCTCTCTCTCTCTCTCTCTCTCTCTCTCTCTCTCTCTCTATATATATATATATATATATATATATATATGCACATGACAGACAAATACAACACATTTTTTGGACATGAACAGGGGTAATAACATCTAAATGTCATGGTTTTTCTATCTGGGTAACCATGAAACTTGTTTGTTATATGTGTTTTCTATTAACTCAGGGGTTTACGCACAAACACTCCCATCTTTCATATAGATGACAGGACGTATGACTTCTCTGACACCTGTCAGGCATCAGATGGCGCATCTGCACTAATCTGTGCTGTGGCGCGGTCATCCCGGCCTCTTCAGAAAGAGAGGGATTCCTTCTCCCAGGAAACCGTTTTGCCAGGTAATGATATCATGGTGGTTTTGTTTGAAGTATCGGTCTGACCATGCAGTAATGCAGTGCAGTAACGCTGAGACCACCAGGAAATAGCATCCATTAGTCCCAAACCATGGCATGTGACTCAAAGAAGGGGGTGAGATTATGTTTTCACGCTCACACGGTTGTGCGGGAGAGCTTAATGGCTAAATAAAAATGCACCTGTAATCAAGCGCTCACTCCAGTGTCTGCTATGAAAATAACAATTTGCTATGGAGAGACCAAAACTAATGGGATGTGTTCCAAAAGCCATGAGCTACCTTATTGTATGGAACCTACACAGTCAGCTGCTTTCTAAGACTGCACTGTGGCTGAAATTAAACCTCATATACGTGGCTGATCTGAAGCTGCAAAAACTCTATAAAAAGCATTTGACTGACAACTGATTTCAATAAGTCTGGTGCATGTTACTAAGCTAACAATGCAGAGACATTTAAAGCGTTTTTTTTTTTTTTACATTTATTGCCCATCTTTATCTATTTGTTGTTATTTTGTTTATGTGGTGTCAGCTATAAAAGCACAATATATTATAGCACTATTGTCAGATTTCATTCTTGATTTGAATTTTGACATTTTGGTCTTTCCCTATTTAAGTTAATAAGTGTTTCACTTCATTAATAAAAAATGCAGTCACTGATATCAAAAAATTATATTTAAAATAATAAATACATTTTTATTGTAGTATTATTTAAAAGTATTATATATAATTTTCAAATAAAGAATAAATCACGTTTGTATTCAATAAGCTAAATGTATTTTATTTTTTAAATATTATTTTTAGTGATAATACTGACTGAATTTTAATTCCATTTCCATTCATGAAGTACAACGTTTAAATATTTTCACATAAAATATTTTTGCATAATAAAATTATATCTATTTTGCTTTGTCTGTCAACTTGGATAGGATTTTTCTAAACTAGTGACAATGCACTATACTATAGCCATTTTTTTTTGCAAAAAAACATTAAATATGCTGTCTTTGGAAAAACAGGTAACTTAAATAAACATTATGCATTGGGCTTTGATTTAGACGAATGCCTGTTATACCTTAAGTTAAAATACAACATAACACTAGGTTTTGGACAGTAAAATACACCTGTACTTCTTGCGTTAGTAGGACATTGTGGTTTTGGAGTAAAAGCAGACATGAAATTCTCTAGTACAATAGATGGTGTTCTGTGGTATCTGTCATTTTTATTTCAAAGACAATCCGACGGGAAACTCTCGAAGTGAAGTTTCAAGCTCCTGTGACAAACTTCGAGCTCAAAAGATAACACCAGCTGACTCTCAAACCTGAACAATAGAACACGTCTCATGAAAAGAGATACAGAGAGAGAGAACATAATCTTTGAAAAGTTCCTCGCAAAAATTGGAGGGTAACTCCATTTAATTATCTTCGCCGCTTCTCTTGTATGACAGCGGCAGTTATTATTGCTGCGCAGCTCTTACAAAAAATGAAGTGTTATGTGTATCCGCTTTACTATGATTAATGGAAACCTCACATAAAGGGAACAATAATGTCTAGCCAGCTTGCAAAAGGAGACGGTATACAAAAGATGCACTAAGGGAGTGAAACACACACACACACACACACACACCGCCAGACGGGCGAGTGAAGTGCATTGGCCATCCTACCTCCCAAGTGATGACTAACTCTGATCGACTGCCACCTCCTCCGCTCACGTTGGCTGGGGTGACCTTGGGAACTGGAGGAAGGAAAAAGATTTCCTCAGTCCGGCTCAGGTCTGACCATTTAACACTTCAATTCTTACATATTCTTACATATGATTTGAAAGTTGTGGACATGGATGTCATTTGAGTTCAGTTATATTAAATAAGGTTTTAATGTACAAGGACATGTTTATATTTTCAGATGCTGGTCACTCTTTCTATTCGAATATTTAAATAGTATGATTTAGAGGTCTGAATGTGAACAGACAGTTTAAACTGATATAAATTAATTTTAAACTGGAGGTATAAGAACAAGTGTATATTTTTAGATGCTGGTCAACATTTCTTTTTCACCATTTTTAATCAATCTTTTTTCCTTTTCCTGTTCCTGATAGTTAAAATTATATTTGAAATGCTGTTCAAAAGTTTGGGGTCTGTAATTATATATAAAAAAAAATAAATGAATACTTTCCTTTTTCTGGGATGAATTGAATTAATCAAGCGTTATTGTAAAACATTCATAATGTTAAAAAAGACTTGTTTCAAATAAATGCTGTTCTTTTGAATGTTCTATTCATCAAAATATATATATATATATAATTATTTTGGTTTCTGTAAAAATATTAAGCAATATATGTTAGTAATATGAAGATATATATATTAGGCAACAGATCATCATATTAAAATGATTTCTGAAGGATTATGTGACACTGAAGATGGGAGTTATGACTGCTGAAAATTAAGCTTTGCATAAAAAATCCAATAAAATAGAAAATTGTTATTTACATTGAAATCAAAACGCAGCCTTGGTGAGCATAAAAAACATCTTTCTAAAACATCAGTGTATATTTATTTATATATTACCACGTACAGTATATATGAGGACAAGTGTATATTTTAAGATTTCGCCTTTTACATTTCACTTAAAATGCCCTGCTGTGTTTTTTTTAGTACAAATACTCCATTTAGACTTTCAGCAATTTATTTGAGGCTATAAAACTGCATGCATAACTACATTCTTACATTTTTGAAGAAATGTGAGTGGTGTTTGCCCATGCAAAATGAGCTGCCAGGATGTTTTAAGCATTGCATGATATTGCTGTGTGGTTGCTAAAGTGCTTTTTAGCTTTTTGCTATGCTCCAAGTCTCTATGATATTTTAGTTTGGGTCCCTCCTTCAACCTAAGTAACGGAGGATAGTGCATCACACCACAGGACGCTAATTGAAAGCCACATGCAGACTAATGTGACAGAAGCACTCACCTGTTTCTTTGGTCCTGGCTTTCTTCGAGGGTTTGCTGGGCTCTCCTGTGCCCACTGCATTGCTTGCCAACACTCTGAACTCATACTCCACCCAGGGGTTAAGCTCGATGACTGTAGCAGTCAGATGCGAGCCCCCGACCACCTCCGGCACTGGAACAAAACAAAACACACACATACTGTGAGATGAGCCCCGTCGTGAGCCGGCTCGGACCCCCCGCACGCTCACACAAACACCACGCACAGCGCACATCTCTCCGGCTCGGTGAGATAATAGGCTCCATAGGTAAGATACAAAAAAACGGGCTTATTGACAGGTGCTGTGAAAACAGAGATAAAAATAACACCCTACAGTTTAAATAATACAATAGTACAATCAAGAGCAAAGAGGTCAGGGGATATACTGAGGATTAATTTTTTCTATATATCTATATATATATCTATGGCTAATATTTAAAAATTTGGTATTTTAAATTAACGTTTTAAAATATAAAAGTTATTTCAAACAGTAACAGTATTCACAGTATTACTGTTTTTAAATATATTTCTGATTAAACAAATGCAGCATCATAGAAGACAACATAAAGATATACACATACATATTCAATTTAAATTACATTTAAAATTTAAATGTATGCATTTAGCAGACATATCATATAATATCATGTGTTCCCAGGAATCGAACCCCCAACCTTGCGCTTGATAGTGCAGTGCTCTACCAATTGAGCTACAGGAACACATATATATAAATATTATTTAAATGGATAATGAATATATACAAAGACTATAGAGATATAAAGACACTTCACCTACACTTATGAATAAGAGAAACTGCAACGCGCAATATGGTGGAATAGTCCCGCCTTCTAAATGAAAGAGCCAATCACTGGTAGGTAAAGTCATTGCATCGATGCAGCAGCCATTAGAAGTTCTGGTTCCCATAGAAACCTGAGGCTAGACCAGCCAATGCGCAGACGCAGTCATAAGTGCTTTGAAAATATGCATATGCATTGGTTGGTCTAGTCAGTAAAAACATTCATGGGGCAGCTCATTTCAGATTTTGTTGCTGATTTAAAATATGTAATTTCATTGCGAGTTCAGTGAGCAGTTTTTGAAAGGATTTCCTCATCCATTTAGATGCTTGGTCTTGTGTGAGCTGCACGGAGGCATTGCAAATATGGCCGCCGAGTGAACAGACTGTCCTTGAAAGGGACTTTTATATATATTAATTAGAGTTCAGTTTTTTCCTTGCATAAATTTATCAAAATCCTTCAAAAGTCATGGGGCATTTTATGGCACATTCATGATACTTTAAGTCATTTATTGAGCTTGATGGCTAAATGTATACCCTTTACTTTTATGGTATGGAAAAGAGCAGCCTCAACATTTCGCTAAACATCTTTGAATACTCTCCTTCAAGCTAAAGACAAAGCAAACTACATGTAGAAAAAAACAGTCATTTCACAAATGCAGTTCAGCGAGGCATAAAAAGCAAAAACAAACAAACATACAAAAACACAAGATGAAAATCTCACTATATTATAGGAGAGGAAAAAGCAGGGGGACGGAAAAAGGAAATGTTTTGATCAGTGAAGGCTGGTTAGAAGCCCCACCTGTGCTAACAGCTTGCCAGCCGAGGGAGAAAGGGGTTCTAGCCTGGATGGTGTAGGCAGTAATTGGACTGTGATTATCAGGACCAGGCCTCCAGGAGAGAGTGGCAGTGGTATCTGTGATTTCTTCCACATGGATGCTGGTAGGGGGGCCGGGGGGACCTGAGACAGAAGAGAGCCATGCAAACCAGAAACACACACACACACACACACACACATGTTGTCACGCTTCTAGGCTGCATATAAATGGCTGCCTAAAGCACAGCAGTGCAGCTGGTTAACTCTGAGCTACATGTTTTCACTGACTTAAAAGCCCTAATTAGATTATGTCTCATTTTTTATGGGTAATTTTTGCTAAAGCAGGAAAACCAGCGCATCTTTCCTCCATTTGGTAAATACTTCCAATGCTTCAAGGACTTGTTTAACAGTCTGCAACCCTGTATCCAGTCCGTTTTTACATTTCAAATTCAAGAGTCACAGTGTGCAAAAGATTTTGTCTGTATATGCGATCTGTACGATGTGAATGGACTTTGGGTTTTAAAGCATTTTCACCTCTGACTATCAGGTCGGTTGCGATGGAACTGCTGTCCACTTTAGTCTGCACAGCACACGTGTACTTCCCAGCATGCCTCAGCTGAATGTTCCGGATCATGATGTCACCTGCCGAGTGCTGCTAAAAAAGAAAGTTCAAAGTAAGGAATTACAGTTTGGGTATAGAGAAAGGAAAGCTCCTATGCTTATTTCTCTGTACAATTAGCTTGTTTTTATTTGTTTTAAAATGTACTTACCCAAGTTCATAAGAATTAATAAGATTTTTTTTTTTTTGACAGACGATTAAATACAGCAAGTTTTAAATCAATGTTATAATATGTTTTAATTTTAATGTTTAAAATTAAATTTATTCCTGTGATGTCAATACTGAATTTTTTACCATCATTACTCCAGTTTTCAGTGTCACATGATCCTTCAGAATTATTCCATTATGCTAACTTCATGCTGATTTGTGACACTGGTCACTGGACACTGATAAGTCACACCGGTATAGTCAACAATACATTGTGTGGGTCAAAAGTATAGATTTTTCTTTTATGTCAAAAATCATTAGGATATTAAGTATCTTCCATGAAGATATTTTGTAAATTCCCTTCAGTAAATATAGCAAAAATAAAATTCTGACTAGTAATATGCATTGCCAAGAATATCATCTGGACAATTCTTAAAGGTGATTTTTCTGTATTGTGATATGATGCACCTTCAGATTACAGATTTTTAAATAGTTGTATCTCGGCTAAATATTTTCCTATACTAACAAACTTTACATCAATGGAAAGCTTATTAATTCAAATTATATCAAATTTTTGGAAACTGTTATAATGTTATAATAAGGTTTCTCTGATGACTATTGAGTTCAAATGAACAGCAACTATTGGAAATCTTTTGTAAAATGACAAATATCTTCACTGTCAGTTTTGATCAGTTTAATTCATCCTTGCTAAATAAAAGTATTAATATCTTCCAGAAAAAAAAAAACATTCACCCCCCCCCCCACACACACCCATATAATGAATAAAAAATCTTTCTTATTTCTGGCACTGAGCATTATCTATTTTGGTATGTGTATCTGTGCGTACTTTGAATGGTTTAAATGACTTAAGCAAAGCTCGGATATGTGGAATTAATAACTTGATCATTTTTCTTTTTTCAGGGTACATACTTTCCCCACATTGTTCACCCAGAGTGCTGCTATTAAGATGCACCGCTCATATTAAAACATAGTACTCATGCTCAATGATATAAGAGTGGCAGTTTTCACTCTTAAAATAGAGCACTTTCATCTAGAACATTCTTCATCACTTGTTTCTTTGGCGGAGGGGATCTAATGGATGAAATGATGAACTAGATGATGAGAATCAGCCCCCCCCCCAAAAAAAATCATGAGCATTTAACAAAAAGAAAAGACATGCATGTGACTGTACAAGTGCTGTAATTCATATCACTGAGAGGGAAGCCTAATTATATTCTAGATTAATACAGAATGGGTTGTGAGTGGCTGCTCATATAATGGGAAAATCTCTTATCATAAATTCACAAACTCAAAACTGTGGAATTTAATGAAAGCATTAATTTTTTCCCAAGAATTCAGTTGAAAGTACTCGATATGAATACCTTAAGTATAACATATGACCAATTACAGTTTCTATAAATTTACATATATGTATGTGAAGTGAATACTGTATGGCTCCTTGAATCAGGTATCAGCTAACAGACACTGTATTAGTTTGTAGCATTTCTAAAATGAGTAAAATTACTAAACAAAAACAAACTATGGCTACATATGACTGCCATGATGAGATCACACTACCAGCCCAAAACTATTCACTTTTTTTCTTGGTAATCCCAGTATTACTTTTGGATGTGGTATAAATATATAAATCACTGAATAGGAAATTTGGAATAATTTTCTTCTTACTCCGCCAACTTTTTCAAAGTATCCTCCATGGCTGCCGAAGTGGATGAGCTGCTCGTTGAAAAACCAGGTGAACTTGAGCTCCAGCGAGGGATCGTAGGACACCTGGCAGGGAAGAATGATGCTCTCACCGACGGTCACGTCCAGCGTGTTGGGGGCAGTCGTAATGATTGTTGGCTCTGAAATACAAGGTTCCAAAAGGTACCGTTATCAACTATTAAAGCCACTACCATTCACAAGTTTAGGGTCAGTAAGATTTTTCTTTTTTTTTTTTCTAGAACGTAATACTTTTATATAGCAAGGATGCATTTAATTGGTCAAGAAAAGGCAGTAAAAGGCATTAAGAATGTTGCAAAAGATTTCAAATAGATGCTGTTCTATTGTTGCTTTCTATGCATCAAAGATTATTAAGCAGAACAACTTTTACAACATTGACAATAAAAAAACAAAAAACAAATGTTGCTTGTGCAGGACATCATTATATTAGAATGATTTCTGAAAGATCATGTGACACTGAAGTCAGAAAACTCTTCATCTGTACTCAAAATCTGCTTTAAACTGTATTAATATTCTTTCAGAAACATCTTCCCAAATCCAAACTTTTGAACTCTAGTGTATTTTAAATTACTTACTCATCTGCCATAATAATTTCTTTCATTTATCCTAATTTGGTGGATTTTCAAAGAAAAAAATTAACTTTAATTTCGATTAAATCAATTAATCAACCAGAATATCGAGTAATTGCTTTACATGAAAAAAAAAAAAAAAACTTTTTTTTTTAACTACAATTGAACATTGCTTAAAGGTAAGATAGTTCAGAGATCCATAACAGACTGCGCTTATCTTGCAGGCCAATATCTGAGGATGGACTGAGAGGTGAATATCCCACGAACGGTCCCTGAGCTCCACCATGTGTCACTGTCTGATCTCTGCAAAGCCCCTAAAGTCCCATCTGCTATCCCAGAATGCACTACTCCGAAAAACAGATAACACACTGGCAGGGCCAGTGCCCAGCTTACTTTCTTTCCAAATCTCAGTTCACATAGAGACTGAAACCATTTCACTAGGGAACACGACAAGCACGCCTGCTCCTCTACTTTCAGGTGCAAAAAAATCCATTGCAGTTTGCTTTAGTGCCTCTTGAGGGCGCTGTGTGTATTCTGCTAAAGCGTCTGTCGGACTAAATTAAGCACTGTGAATGATACCCCAGACGAGCGCAAATTTATGCAGAGCTCCAATCTATGTGTGAGGACTCGATTCTAGAATTACAGGTCTACGACACATGAAACAACCCTTCCCCATCTCGACTGATATCAAACTGGAAAGGCAAAGCTAACAGGTGCACTGCTATGGGTTTTGTGCGGAACACAATGAGGGGCCGTCGGATGAGGCTCGCTTCTTTTATTGTTTGGATGAGATCCCTCTCCGACTGTCTGTCAGATTTACACAATGGGATGACAATGCGCCACTGCCTGGTATTCTACTGTCAACTCTTAGCCTGGCAATTTAATTCAGAATTCAACAGCACTCGCCTTGAAGCCCAGAAGAGTGCATGTTACTCGCTCTTCTCCTGCAGGAACGCCACTTGTTGGAGGATTCGTTGAATAATGTACCATTTTTCCATCCCCGATACCTTCGCCACTTTCATCCTGTTCTCCTTGTAATGTTCGCATGTTATTGTTTGTCGTCTCTTGTAGTAGACGGATGTCCCACGGCTCCCTTTGTTCTTTTGCGTGGAAGTGGCTTGGGGTCTCCAAACAAGGCCGATTCCTCTAAGGTCTATACTTAGATGCATACAGGTGAAAAATTACCATTGTAAGCCAACGAGAAGCTATTAATACCTTCTATTGTAGTCGTAATGGATGAAATGCACCTCATTGAGGCAACGCGCAAATTTGCACTTCAGGCCAGAGTTGGGCGAAGCAGGTCTCTATAGCCCTGAACGGTGGCAAGAAAATCTCTGAAGTCAAGCCTGAGAATTCATTCAAGGCAAAGCTGACATTGCTGTTTGACTCTCGAGGTTGTAGAACTGGAGAAAATGCCTCTTATTACCCTGCTCCGTCATCATCTGTGACAGATTGCATAGATAACCTCGTTTAAAAGACCTGACGCCCTCAAGCTCTCGTTGGCGTAATCTGAGTGATTTCCATCTTGCATAATACCTTGTTACTGTTACTGTCTGTCATTAAAGTTGTCGAGAGAGGATGAGACCCTATGTGTTAACAGGGCAACCTGCGGAAGCTTTCAGACTGAATTTTTCCTGAAGAGAAACATCAGTGACCTCAAAGTGTGTACATAGATTTGAATGAATGAAGCAACATCTGTATTGCTAACACTGTGCTTCATAGTAATAGAAGGAAGATGAAAGGAACAGAAAAACACAACGATAGAATGACTGAGCATGGTTAAATGGTCTGTGGAAGTATCCTAGAGCTAGACTACATGGTCTTCTTTTGTCTCTAATTTTTCTACTTGAATATTGCAGTCTTCTACGGGTCAAGGGTTCTGGGAGGCTCGCAATGATCTGGCACAAAAGCAATTGAGCAAAGCCAATGTGCAGATCTGTGCGACAGGCACCTGCTGAGGCTAGAGTTAGGAAATCCAACTCAAACAAGGTCAAACTATTAGCAGAAAACACCTTGTCAACACCTTGATTTTAAGTATGATTTTTTTTTTCAGTAAGTAATGTTTATAAGAAGCTCTACAATTTCATTACATATAGTCTACTACAAAACAATAAAGCCATAGTATATATGTGACCCTGGACCAAAAAAGGAGTCATACGCTGCACAAGTATATTTGTAGCAATAGAAAACAATACATTGTATGGGACACATTGGTCGATTTTTTTTTTATGCCAAAAATCATTAGGGTATTAAGTAAAGATAAATTTTTGATTAGTAATATGCATTGCTAAGGACTTCATTTGGACAAGTTTAAAGGTGATTTTTGCAATATTTAGATTTTTGCACCCTCAGATTCCAGATTATTATTGTATTATTATTATACTGTATAACAACAACAATAGCATAACACAGAAAAGGCAATATCTAAAATATTTTTCTGCATTAGTGGTTAAGTTACTGTCAGACTCTGTCAAATTCATAATTAAGAATAAAATGTGCAATATATATTAGTTATATTGAACTTTAACAACAAACTTACAGCAGAAAGTATGATAAACGTTTTCTTCACTTGGAATAAAAAGCCACCACAGAAGCAAAATCTCTGATGTTTAGATAAAACAACAAAATGTGAATGATTTCTGTGTGTTCTATGGTAAACTTTAAGCTAAAATATTTTTTAAATAAAACTCAAAAGACACACAATACGACAAAACTGCATCACTGAAGATGGCAATTTTAAATTGGACAGGAACCCAATTTGTGTTTTAACAGTACAATATAGATAAGGATTTTTATTTTGCCCATTTTCCATTTCATTATTTAGAGACTCGATGGAGAGAACAGTGGGGAGAAAAGGAGTGAAAAGTATCAGGAAATGTCACAAGCTTCGTCCACATGAATACAACAGCCCCAACAAAAAAATACAAGAGTTCTTGGCATGATTTTTAAGATTCTTGACCAACAAATAAAATCTATACCATACTACAATCTGTTATCCATTCTCTATGTGTTTTTCCTCTCTTCATGCACACCCCAAAGGCAGTTTAGAAATGACCAGGGCTCCTTATCTTCACTCCAATGCCTCTGCAAAATCACATCAAAAGAAAGCTGACAAAAGACCTGACCACCGCAACCTCTTCCAATCGAGTTTCCACTCTCCGCGATAACCTTGCAGATCTCGCAATCGCCTTTTCTGAAGCTCGTACTCAAGACAACACGGGTGGAAAACATCACAAAGTAATAATTGAAATAGATCCTCTTGGATATGTGCTCAATCTGAGAAAGATTTACTCGTTTTTCAAAAGAACCATGGGTGAAATTCCATCAAATCACAATTATAAAAGCCTTTAATGAACATGACTTCAGTCAAAATGAACAATTGCTTGTCAAATGTGCAACAACACAGCAAAACAGTACTAGCTGACAATGAAACTACTGAACACCACTGAAAGTAAAATGGATATTAAAAACGTACAATAATATAATATAATATAATATATAATTATAAAAGCATGTATAAATTTAATTGTAAAATATGCAACAACACAGCAAAAAATGAAAGTAAAATAAATATTAAAATTTTTCAATTATTAATTATTTTAAATAATATAATATAATATAATATAACATGACAATTATAAAAGCCTTAACTGAAAAATATTTCAGTCAAAATTAAATTCATTGTCAAATACTCAACACTAAAGTAAAAATTGAAAATAAAAATAAAGTTGGAATTATTAATTATTTTTAATAATATAAAATAAATTATATGAAGAATAATTTGTACTAGTAGTGGTGATAAAAGTAAAAAAATAAAATAAATAAATAAATAAATAAATAAATAAATAAATAAATAAATAAATATATATATATATATATATATATATATATATATATATATATATATATATATATATATATATTAATATGAGGTTTAATATTACCTTTATAATGTTTATAAAAAACATTAATTATTATTTATTTTAAATCTAACAATAAGCAAAATATTATACCACTATACTACAACTGTTTTATCGAAATGTGTTAAAAATGGTTAAGCATCTTATTAAATTTTGATTATGTTTCAGTGCATGCACTGCAGCTTTAAATGACAAGGTGCTGGTGGGATAATTGTGAACGTCGCATGCAACAGCGAGGGATCTCATTATGAGAAGGATCTCTCACCAGCTCTGATATCATTGTCCAACATCCAAACACACGATTTGATCCTCAGTTAATCTCTGTCCAGCAAAACCAATTTCTAATTATGACTAATTAATCTGGGTAATATCCTCTCAGTGTTCTGATGATTGGGACATCACCAGGGCTGACATGATGCTTGGTTCAACCGCTGTTTGCTGGGAGGGTTTACTTGCGACTTATCCAGTGGGAATCTAATGTGACAGGTATTTTTCAGCCCTCATATCACCGCAGTCAATTTAAATAAACCACTGTCATCTCCCATAAGGGCTACGGCAGACGCTGATGTACACGGGCAAACCAGGTTTCCACTCCTAAATGAAATTGCAGATGTAAATGTCCCTGTCTTAGTCTCAGCACCTTATTGATAGTGACAGTTAGGTGCTAGATCATACAGGGGAACATTTGTATATCAGAAAGGATGCATCGACGCACAATCCGGAGTAAACGCTCTGGGTGGGTGTCAAATAGACGCTGGTGACGCTCTCTCTCGAAAATAAATCTGAAGATAATCGTGCAATTCATCCAGATAGAAAAAAGATGCATCTTTCTCCGCAGGCTGATTGATAACCAATTTAATGGGCCGCTCCCCATCCTCAGACGCATTACAAAGTGTCTGGATAAATGTCATCAGTAATGACAGAGCGGACATGTTTAAGGACTGCGTTAATGAAGAGAAATAATGGAATAAAAGGTGCGAGATGATGCGACGCACAAACAACACGCACGGGGCAGACGGTGACTGGAATAATGAGGCGGGCTGAGAGCCAATGGCTATCCCGTTAGGCTCTTTTTTTGACTCCGGTTTGAGTTGAAAAAGCAGTTTTTGCTTGAGTGTGAAATCCAAGTCCCACAAATGAGAAATAAAACATCCTTTCAAAAGATAATTCTGTTTTTAGAGACTGATAATAATAATTATGAGCCAGCTTTTCAACCTTTACGATGGGAAATGATCTGTGGAGTTTCATTCTTAAATTAAATATCTCCAGATTAAAGAATTTCACTCTTGATTAATTAAATATGTCAGCGTTAGAAAGTGAAAAACCGCGTGACTGTACAACACTCTGGCGCTGGGGAGAAAAAAAGAGGGTCTTTCGATGAAAGCATGGAGCGGAGACTCAACATAAGAAGACTTATAAGATACTCATCCATCTCTCTCTCTGCTTAAGCTAGTCTGACCACAACCGTATATCATCTATAATGCAAGTAATTCATTTTTAAATTATTAACCAGTCTTTGGGAACACAGACGAATTAGGATTTTACAAGTAACTGGCAGAGAAAACAAACGATTTGTTTGCATTAACAAATATCTGATTTATGATAGACTAAATGGGTATTTTGTTACCGTGAGCGTTATACTACTGACAGCTTAACTAATTAAAAATGAGCAACAGGGTTGAAATCACTATCATGTGCTGTCAACATTAACGTGCTAATGCATGCAATTCATTTTACAATCCTTAACGCGTTAAAATAATAATACGAATAAAAATAACGCAAATAACGCAAAATTACTGAAGCGCAATTTCTATTCTAACCCTTTAAACCAAACTCTGCTTGTGATCAGATCATTTTGAGCCGCTAAACTCAAGTCAGTCAAGTGAATGCATACAAACAATCTGTCCAAAACGGCGCTAATGAAAAGGAAACCAGGCAGATTACATCAGAGATTGCAGACAAGCTCTATCCTATTCTGTGATCGTCTGTGGTTAAATTATCAGATTTTTCACATTTTCAGTCAGACAAATTTATCACATTCCTTTTACATTAGGGAAAATATTACATCACAAATCGAGATGCAGACGTGGTGTTATAACACAAAATGTGTTCGCCGTTTTCCCCAATGGAAAACATTTACACCAGGCAGCCTTGTGGATCATCGCTAAATATAGAGGAATCAGCGGCATTAAATAATTATGATATGACTCATGCAAAAGACATTTGCATTTGCATCTTAAAAAAGGGCAAATGAAACAATCAAAGCGGTCACTATAGCAACCACTAAAAGGAGAACTACCTCCGAGGTGCTTTATTAGAGAGCTGTTGAGCTGGTGTCTGAAGGCCTTAAGAGATGACTAACGTGTGTGGACGGAAACCAAAATGGATCGAACCTTTAAGTAAACATGACAGCGAGTTCGGTCACAACAGATTTGTTTTTATGTCGGACTGGATTTTGGAGGGAGAAAACTACATTAAACTTAGAACAACAACAAACACGTGGATTGTGGACTACGTGATCTCATTAGTATTTGCAGGTGTTCAAACGTACACATGCTTTTTTTTTTTGTTTAGCCCGATTTGTACAACAGCGATGTATGCAAAATGTAAACCCTTTGTAAAAAAACAAAAAACAAACAAAACACACACACACACACACACACATATATATATATATATATACACGTTTTACATACATTTCCATGCATTAATTTTAATTAATTAAATTTTTTATTTTTACTGAGAATAATGAAGTAACTTAAACAAGTAGTTTAAACAGATAAGCTTAAAATGAATGAAATTGTCTATAAAGTGCACAGGTAATAATAGACATTTTAGAAATTATTTATACAGTATCAGTTTTACTTACATTTATATGTGTACAAAAGATTACAAATACTACAAATGCAACACAAGGTTTCTGCTTCCCTCAAAAGTTGTCGCTATGTTATAATTATGGATTTTCTTTGCTGATGCAGCATGTGTACACTCATCTGACATACTAATGGAGATTTGAAAATGGAGGTTGACATACAGCTGCCAGTGGCATATCACTTCAGTTGACATGTTTGGCAAGTGAAAAGAACCCAGCGTCACTGAATCTATCCATCAATCGTGTTTAAGGTCCTCTGCCCCAGTCCATCTATCTATAAATGCCATTTACTCACACCATGTTGCCCTGCGTCACGTCAATATATTGATAACATAATACATACGAATATAAAATGAAGGGGATTCAGTATTTTTTGAGGTTTGATTTGATCTCCCCTTGACATGCAATGATTTAGGGTTTTAATAGTTGACAAAGGTTAATAAAGCAGACTACGTCGTCACACTTAAAGCACAAGAAACCTTGCGGTTGTTCACTTTTAAAAGAACACTGCAAGTGAGGTGATAAATGCAGAGGTTTTTATAGACCCATAACTTTGCTTTCTGCACTATCACATTAAAATGAACCTCCTGAATGTTGGTTAAGGACTTCTATTTAAAATGCTTGGAAACCACTTTTACTAAGTGCTGTGCATGAAAAGGCTGGGTTGTGCATCGGTAAGGAGTCTAATTATTTGTGAGTATGATATGTAAAGATACAATGATATGGAGTGGTGGCCAGATTGTAGTATTTTAAACTACAATATGAAGAAAAGGACAAAATGAATTTTTCCTGAGGAGTTTAGGTAAAAAAGTCGTGTTTCATAGTTGCACTTTTGATTTTATCCCTCAGTAAAAATTACCAAGCAAATTAGCCGATGTTCTTCAGCCACCTTGGGCAACCTCTGAAAAATCGAATCCTGACCAGATAGAACTTTCTGTGATTTTAGGATATTATTTTTTTCACAGCCCTTCTCCTCATTTATTTTGACCTTCGCCAAATACTGTAACTAAAGCTAAATTTGTCGTTGTGCTGTCTGCTTCACCTTCATTATGAATTTTTGCCAACTTTCCGGGCAACTAACAGTTGGTGGTTCAAGTACTGCTGGCATCCCATCCAATTTAAAAACAGAATTAAATAAAAAAGGAGAGTCCGGAGTGTTTTCAGAACAGTCTTAATTAATTAATTCCCTTAATGTATAAGGTTATAATTAATCACATATGCGATTTATTTCAGTTCATTTCAGTGGGTTTACAACGGTCTGTAATGCCCAGACACTCCCATCTTTGGGGTAGTGCAAAATTCAGAACTGAAGAATTAGTCTCTTAAATCAATAAGGTGCAAATGAATTGGCAAAACCCCATGGAAAGTTGAATCAGAATTTGAATTGCATCTGAAGCTGAAGGATGTCCAGCTAAGATTTAAGTTTGTCTTTTCGACTTAAAAACTGGAGCTAATGTACTTAACTTCAGAATGTGTTTGAATTAGTGCTGTTAAATGATTATTCGCGATTAATCGCACAAACTTTTATTTTGAATGCGGTTAATCATTTGACAGCACTAGTTTTAATTTTATATCGTTTTGATTCAAATTCGAGTTGCAAGTATGCATCCTGTTTGACACCTAAATTCAAACAACAATTATAATTATGACACAACCTTGCAATTCTCACAAAAGCCATCATTACAGACCCCAATACCATCCAAATCCCTGCATGGAATCAGAGTCACCCTGTCTTATTAATGTTACCCAAATGCTGTTTAGAAAACGAATCCGCCCACATATTGCTCAAAGGAAAGAGGAAGAAGAAAGAGAGCGATGAGGGAGGTAAAACACACACGTTGCAGAGGGTATAGAGACCTCCACTGAGTTGTGCTTACATCCTGAAAATCCCCCCAGCCTTAGAACGCTCCTAAGTGAACGGGCTCGGCACTGCACACCCACCTCTCATTCATATTTAATACAGCATAATAACTCACTGCTCCACTGACTCAACAATTGTGATCTGGGTCCCTCCAGGTTCCTCAGCTGCTGTTCTGACACTGCACTCCTTCATCTCATTAGGAAATAAAAGGATTCCACTTGGCTAAGATCAAAGAGCTTTGGAAGGTGTATACTAGTTCAGTATAAAACAGATGTGAGATGGATGTGTGATGCAGAATGTCCTATATAAAACCAAATATCCTATATAGAGCAGGAGATGCTATTTTATCCTCAAAGACTCCAAAATGACTGAATTGAAGCAAATACCTTTAACAATCATGTTTCCTGAGCTGCTGGCCTCGCCAAACTGGTTACGGGCAACACACGTGTACATGCCAGCGTCCGATTTGGTGACGTTGGATATCCGAAGGCTTCCAGTCTCCAATATAGCAATTCTGCAATGCAAACACACACACACACACACACACACACACACACACACACACACACACACACACACACACACACACACACACACACACACAAACGATACTATTACTTCAGAGTGCTTCTGTGACTTCAAAACAACTATCAACAAAAGCAACTTAGTTTTTTTGACAGGATAAATGTTAGATGGTATTTAAGACTTGAGACTTCTGGAGAGATTTTAAGTGTGTGATGCAAGACGATCTAGATGTTTTTACAGAGACCGTTTCAAGGGAAAAGAGTGCAATTTTGGGACAGTCTTGAAGGTTTTTCAGCCTTTGCACATTGCTAAGAATCCTTTGTCTTGTCAGATCTCAAATCCCCACCTTCAACAAACTGCTGTCAACATGTTTTTAAGTGGAATAAGAGTGGCACTGAAATGCTTCTGTTTTTTTTTTTTCCACAAAGAAAGAAAATTGTTGGAAGAAGTATTTGGACAAGTCTAATTCTACTGGGATATTTTCCATAAGCCATTTAAAATGATATTCAAATACTGATCTTTGAACAGGAATCAAACCAATGTAAATTTTAACATCTGTTTTTAGGTAGGTCAATGAAAATTCTAAAAAAATTCTATTACAAAATTATCTTACAAAATTTCCACAACAATGGCCTTAAAACCACGTAGTGCATATGCACATAAAAGGGTCTTAAAAATACATCGTCAAAGATAAAACGCATGATGTGGAGACCTTGAGGATGAAGGAGAAAAATAGGGAGGACTTCATTAATTCATGACGGCATTCTAAATATTCTATCCATGATACTCAAGAAGGAGTGAGCCATAAGCAAGTTATACAAGATAATGTTATGAGCGTGCTTATAAAAAAGAAAATGAGTGAGGAAAAAAAACTACAACAACAACATGGTGCCATATTATAGATGGTACTATTTTGAAAAGCTGTGATAGCTTGAGGGAAGAGATGTTTAATTGGTGTGGACTAAACATTGAATATAAATAATCCATTTCCACAAACTGTGGATTTCATTAATGACTCTGGGGGGACCCCAATAAATAATATATTTCTAATTAACACTGTTGAAGTGTGGCAAATGTAATAATAATTGGTAAACACACTGTAAAAGAGAGAAAAGAAAAAAAGGCTAAAACACACAGTGGTCAGATATGAGGTTTCCCGCTCACATGCACGAAATGGACAATCACATGTTATTTGAGCTTCACTAACATGCAGATAAAATCAAACCTGCACCCATGCAATGTTCTTACACTAGCACTTTCAGTCGAATAGAGTGTTCCGAACAGCTCAGTGATTTTTTACATGGCACGGTCATAGGATGGCACATGTAAAATGTGTTTACCAAGTGTGAAGAACTTGACTAGCCTGCACAAAGCCCAGACATGAACCCCACCGAACACCTCTGGGATGAATTGGAACATCAGTTTCTGACCTCAGTGCCAAGAAAATCCCTGCATCCCTGTTCCAACATCTAGTGCAAAGACACATCTTTTACCTTAGTGGAAAATTTCTGTTAATATTTCAGAATTTTTTTTTTTTATGATACTGAATAAAGTTTCTTATTCTAACCAAGCCTGATTTATTTATTATTATTATGTTTTATATAAAAATACAGTAAAATCATTAACATTGTTAAATATTTTACAATTTAAAATGACTGTTTTTTTATTTTAGTATATTTTAAAATCCAATTTATTCCAATTGGTAAAGATGGATTTTCAGCATCATTACTCTGGCTCAGTGTCACATGATCCTTCAGAAATCATTTTAATATGCTGATTCGCTGCTCAGGAAACATTTCTCATCATGATAATTGTGCTCCTTATAATATTTTTTATGGAAACCCATGATACATTTTCGTCACGCTTCCTTGATGAATATAAAGTTCAAAAGAACAGCGTTTGTTTGAAACAGAACATTATAAACGTCTTTACTGTTTCTTTTGATCAATGCACACTTGCTGAATAGAGTGTTAATTTTAAACTGACCCTAAACTTCTGTAAGGTAGCACATAAATAATCACAGATGAAAAGAAAACCAGAACATCTAGACGTGGATATGCAAAAACAACTGCAGGTCATAACAAAGCAGGTTAAATACGACTGTCCCTTCTTTCCTTTCTCCCTGGCTCCTCCATAATGCACCCTACCTCCAGAGACTACCAACAAATAGGCCAGCACATTGTCTTATCTAGATCAAGGAATGACCTGCTTTTGGGCAGCCCTCCTACGTTTGCAGCTGTTGCTGATGTTTTATGAGTTATGAGATACATTTGTTTGCTCATCTCTATAACGCTACTCTCGCTGTCTCTTTTAACCTTCAGACAATTCTTACAGAGAAAAGTACTTTGACATACGGAGGATGAGTGTGGATTTCAAATATTGGTGTCGGAAAAACAAAGTGAGGCCACCAGCAATGAAAAACCTCAATATCTCAATTGTTTTTCTAAGACAGCAATTCCAGGAGAAAGTCACTGATTTCTCAGGATTTTATCCTGAGATCATTTTATCACCTACATTTTACACCCTGACTCACTTTTATCTTCTTTTATCTCACATGGTTCCTATAAAATTGCAGAAGAGTTTTCAAAAAGGTTTGCCCAGGTACCAGTAAACAACAGACAGAGATCTTCACACAAATGCAAACATTTCTGTTGATCAAATATTCAGCATATCAATAAAATGAGTTTCCATTTTTGTCTCTCCCAAGAAAATTTGAAAGGCAACATCTGAGCTTCATCTTTCCATCATCGTGGGATTCTGGTGTCTCCGGCAGGCTTTTTAACTTGTTTAACCAGCTAAATTTGGCTACGCTGATCCACCAGCAGTAGCATTAACCAGTATAAGCTAGCATGAAAATTCTAAGGCTAATATCTTCAGCAGAGTAAGCAAGCCTGACGGATTCATTCTGACATTGATGGGTTCAAACAGAGGAGACTCCTAACGTTGGTGGCATAGTCTGTGGTCATCAAGATACTTAGAGAGTGTCTATTCTTGGACAAGCACACCAGTCCCACCATCCAGCCTGAGCGAACGAAGACCTATCAATAATTCACCAGCGAGATGAACCTGAGTGCTGGTCTCCTCATCTCCTGTTCGTAACAGCTAATAAGGACAGCTGTAAATCTCTTAGCAGGATACAAGCCTGTATGACACGGCGCTGGTGAGCAGTTAAAAGAGAGGCACTATGTTGCAGGGAATTCTCAAATCTCCCCAGAAGTGTACTTAGAGTTGGTACAAAGACATCTATGCCACTGAGGCAAAAGCGAGCTATTATGCCCTTTTATGTTTTGCTGGGGAAGACAGATAGGAGGCATTATTTAGAGGCATCCAGTAGGAGCTTTCCTCTGGAAATCACAAACTGGACAGTGTAGGCTAAATACTTACTGACTCCTCTGGCAGTGCTCTGGCCAAAACTCTATGCCAGAAAGCTCTGTGAATTGGTTTAAATTATCATTTATTTACTGCTGAATTGGTTAATGCCCCCTCTAGAGAAAATGTTTTTTCTAAGAATGGGACAATACTAAAGGCACAATTCTCAAAATCTTGTAATGCGTGAAGGAACATGACCTTAATATTGGTTAGTATATTCTTTTTCATTTCAAAACATTTGCTTCCGAAATGAAAGCACGAGTGGAATAATAAAAAATTCTGTTGACTTTGTTGAGGCATTTGCAGTCTGAGCACATCACTTAATAAACGTCAACAAGCTCTTAAACACGCTCTTCAGAATTTCCTCCACTTAATGCTAGGTCAAAGAGAACAGTCTTAAAAAAGGAGTAATAAAAAAGATCCTGTTAAACAGAATATTTTATTCACCATTTTGAGTAAAAACATTTGGAAATTGGAAATTTTTATCATGATTACATCAATCATCAAATATTTTAAGTAACAAGAATTCCATCCCTGCTTTCACAGATAAAACAAATTAGGCATTTTCTTCCTGATTTGATGACCTGAATATAAAATATAAATATATGATCTAAATATGAATTCTAAATATAAACCATAATAATAAAAAGTGTAAACAACAACAACATGGTTATATGGTTATATATATATATATATATATATATATATATATATATATATATATATATATATATATATGGTTATATATATATATATATATATATATATATATATATATATATATATATACACCAAATTAATTCAGTTGAGTGAATGATTCAGTTGTTGCCACCTACCGCTGTGCTGATGTAATATATATACCTTGAACAAATAAATAATTCAAATATACTTAGAAACATTAAAGTAAGCAAACTATATATATAAAGCTGTTTAAATATACTCAGAGAATATACAGTGCATGTTCTGACAGGTTAAAAACTGACTTGTTTTAGCTCCTGATCCCATTCCCTCCCTCTCTCACCCTCTGCTTCTTCATCTCTCTTGAGTTTCCTGCAAAGGAGCTTTCATCCTGACAGCGATTTGCAGACAAAGCGACCTAAGTCATACAATTTTCAATTGGCAGCATCATGAGTGACAGTGACCACTGGTATTCCAAGTTCAGAAGAGTTAAACTCTTGCATACAGGCAGCAGTGTGATGCGCCGACTATCAACGGGAGCACAGAAGAATCTGCCAACCAGTGTCCAACAGTAGAGACTCGCCAACCGGCAGCATTTTAATCGCTAACAGTGTGAATGGAGCTCAAGTGTAAAGGCAAACGCTCATAAATAATGCTGCATATTTGTACAAGCTCGCAGATATGACCCAGGACAGTGCATTTAAGCGGGTTGCAACTCTCTTACACTAACTGGCCTTCTCTGACCTACCTGGAGGTTGTGTTCCATCAGTGAGTTTTTTTTTTCAAAAAAACATTTACCGAGGACCCAGAGGGAGGGTTATGTAGCGGGGTGAAGCACCGTCTACAGAAGGACCAGATAGGTCGTTTTATCCTCCAAATGGGGCACGAGGCTTGACCCAAACATGAAGGGCTGATCTATGTTGAGGACTAATACTCTAAAGAGGGGTGTGAGAGAGCTCCTGGCGTTACTTAGATGGATCATGTGTCCATATCTCAGTAGGCCTTCTGCTGGGAAGCGCGTTTGATAAACTGACGACCTTGTCAGTTGGATAAATAAACCGGGGAAGCAGAAACAGGTCATTTCAGATCACGCTCTGTCAAGAGATCTGTTTACGGGAAGCCACCTTGATGAGCACACCTCTACTTTCAACTCCTCACCCTCAAGGTTAGTCGGCAATTACTGCCATGAGGAAAAAAAATAAAAGAGCCTTCCGATGAGTTTCGCCGTTATCACTAGAACAACAGAGCAATCACTTGTTGGTCAAGGGAAAAAAAGAGGAGAGAGGAAAAATGGGATATGGAAAGGTTGTCTTCTGACACTTTTCCAATAGCCAGGTAATTGATATTGATTTTTTTTAGTGTATATGAGTCAATGGTTCTTAAAGACATAACATTCATTATCGCCGCATCTGGCACTCACATAACCGTGTCAAACTTTTACGAAATACAGCATCTATCCGGTATGACTTACTGACTTAATGTGGTACAGTTGCATTTATAATGCAGGCCATATCGATTAAATTCACTATAAATCAGAAATACAGAGAAAGATATTGATTTCTATGAGATACATTGATACATAAAGGCAAAACTATGACATAAAACCAATGTGCCGTGAGCTCAACATTTCTAATACGCTCCAAATTTGGAAAGAGAAACCGCTAAAATTGGTGGTTTTTATCTAATTCTTTGCGACAGGCATTATTTGGTTTGTCAGTCAAAGACGGCTCTTGGGTGTAATAATGCGGGTGTCGCTCACTCTGCGGGTGTCCGATTCAGATATAACGGGAGTGATAAGGAATGACTGACAGAAGCATCTGGACACCTAGCTGAGCTCAAAGAGGAGGCGTTTTAGACAACCAGCTGTGTACAATAGTGTTTTCCTCCTTACGGTATTAAAGGAACGGCGGAGGTGCGTGCTAAAGCGGCTGTGACATTTCCTGTGAGCGCTAGGCACGTTGACCCCTCGTCTCTGGGGGACCAGCATTAAGTTTCCATGGCAATGTGGAGATTTGTAAAAATGAAAAAGGAAGAGAGGAAGACGTATTA
The DNA here is from genome assembly GCF_003368295.1 of Carassius auratus. Classification (NCBI taxonomy): domain Eukaryota; kingdom Metazoa; phylum Chordata; class Actinopteri; order Cypriniformes; family Cyprinidae; genus Carassius; species Carassius auratus. The sequence continues at coordinate 11,609,445 of NC_039248.1, read as the reverse complement.
ATCTCTATTTTTGTAAACCCAAAATCCACCGGTGTCAAATTTATATTCGAGCCGCAGAGCTGAGTGTCAGTGGCGACGTCAAGATACATTCCCTGTAGAGAATCATTTGCGACGTATGCCGGTACTTTTTTCCCACCTTAAAAGGAGGCTTGCATTGCCTTCCCACTTATCCTGAGGTAATTTTCTTAACGCTGTTCAATTATTCAATGTGCTGATTTAGTATGGGTACACTCGGCTCTTGCCATTCCACAAGATAATTCTGTCATTTCTCAACAGGAAATAAATCAACACGGCACCAGCTGGCGTAATAATTTAGCTTCAAATCAGTTGTGTGGGAAATGGACTTAAATAATGTGCACGGAAATATGTTATGCTCTGCTTTAAGCCACTCATATTCTACATAGAAAATAAATCACTGATTTATGGGAAACAAGCTAAACCTGCCATTAGCTTTGAAAAACAGAACATTTCCAGTTTTAAACCTAAATATAAGTTAAAAGAAACATTATTATGTCCTGAAACTTCACAAAGATGTTCATACATACTATATGCTACCAACAGTGTGGCTGATCAACAGTTCAGGGACTCAAAATTAAAAAAAATAAAAATAATAATAGTTTTATTCAGCAGGTACTTAAATAAAATTGATCAAATGTCACAGTAAAGACATTTATAATGTTACAAAGTATATTTATATCAAATAAATGTTGTTCTGTCATATAAATACTGTTTTTAACACTGATTATAATAATTGTAATTGTTTCCTTCACAGAAATAATTTACATTTTACAATATATTAGAATAGAAAAAGTATTTTCAACAGTAGCACTATTTCACAATATTTTTTTTCCTGTATATTTGATCAAATAAATGCAGCCTTGGTGAGCATTAGAGACACTTTTATAAACATTTCAAAATATTACTGACAACCTCTAAACAGTAATGTATGTTAAATCCATTAAACAAAAATGTAAAAAAAAAGTTTCTGTATTTTTAAAATAGTTCCCTTCATCTTAAAGTTCTATAAGTATCAAGTAAAAGAACAAAATGTAATAAATTTAAAATGTGTGTAAAAACATAGTTTTCTATCGGACTGTGGTGACAGTTTGAAATCAGTTGGAATATAATAATTCAATTTGACACATTATTTTTACATGGTATTGAGCAGACAAGAAAAACACATTTTGTGAGAAAATGAAAGCAGCAGGACATGTTTAACAAATTAATCCAGAACAATTCCACATCATAAATGAACACTTTTCAGTTCAACTTGTTTTGTCCCAGTACTCAAGAATAGATTAAATATAATAATAACAACAGACACAGAGGAACACAAAAAGCCCCAAAACAGAAACAAAGATGAAAATACATGAAAATTGTATCATTTCATGTTTGCAGTGCGAGGCATATTTCCAGTAGTAAGCGCGGCTTTTAATTTCAGCAATATCTATCCCCAGGGTCAGCAGCTGCGGAGAAACAGTGTTTATCAGGGCCAAACACTGTGGGCTTGTGGGTGTACTCAAACCGGGCTCCTTTAATCACAAATGGCTCTTCAGCTTCATTCTTTCAGACTGATATTCATCTCTTTTTCTCACACTCATATGCACACAATTCCTTCTAGGAATATAAAGCAACACACATGTGCAGCCCCAAATGTGCGAAGGGACCAAGATGGATTACTGGTGCTGCGCTGGCAAATTCGTTCTTTGAAAAATGATATTAGCCTCCAGTCCCCGAAGATAAAACTAATCCCGCCGAGTTTAACATGGCACTTAGACTAGTAAAGAGCGCGCAAAACTAATCACGGCCAAATCTCTGCATACATTTGCATTCTGGTTGAGTTTTATTTGACCAAATTAAACTAATTTCTCCTGGAAGAGAGTTATTATTGCGGTGAAAAAGAAGGGGATTCATATACAATATGGTCAAAAAGCCTGAAACCGAAAGTTAACATGTAATTTAATACACATTTCACATTAAGAATTAAGAATTTTAGTGAAAACAAGAACATTTGGCCTTTTGTACAAAGCAGCTCAAAGCGATAAGTGACGAAAAATATTAAATATTTACTTGTTTAAGTCTCTTTAAATGCATTTAGATTTTCAAATATGGTTTTAGACATTTGCAACCCGATGCACATTTAAGAAAAATGACAAAAAAATACCTTTTATCATACTAATTGTCCCATAGAGAGTTTAATTAAAGCTGTGCACCAGTTGTGTGAGACTGCAAACATAACATTAGCGGCAATCGATGTGCTGTCCACCATCTTGATTGACCAATTGTCTGCCGTGCAAATCTATACCTATAGATTGTCTGTGCCACGGCCGCGCCACACGGCATATCAAATTATGCTCCGCTAGTTAAAGAGTCTTTTAGCCAACATTAGCAAAACACAGCCATAGGAGGTTAAGTAAATGACATTCTATTTAAAGGGGTGGGTAATATGTTGATAGAGACCCTCTATGGTTGGGCTTTAACCAAGAATTTGAAGCTTTGGGGCATGTTCCAGATCTCCGCTGGTGGGCCCATTCCCCTTCAAATGACATTCCGCTGACTGACACCACCTAATTTCCCCTGGTGAGAGAGGAATATGAAATTAAAATGAACCATATGAGCTGGCAACACAACAGTCTAGGCGGATGAGCCTTAAGGTGAGCTAATGAGGAGAATGTATTCGGTATTTATTTTTTGGCTGTGAGAAAATGCTCTGTTTTACGGCGGCATCATGTTCAATCTTTGTGTCCATGAGACGGCAAGTTCCAAACAGGTGTTCAATTAGATTAAAAAGAGGGAAAAAACAAAACAATGGGCTGAATGCGACATTGAAGGATAATAAACACATTTCTTTTTAAATAAATGCAACAGCATGTTGCCCACATTGTGAATTTTTACCATGGTTATTATCTTAAAACACCTTGTTCTCGATGGTTAAGGCGACACGTCAAAGACCCCAGCGCACAAATTCAGATGCTTTTAAGCATTAGACTGCAAATCAAGTTAAAGCTTAATTCTACAATAACAAGATAAGGGAAAGTGGGCTTAATTAGATAAGTAAACGGATCCCGGCCCTCAAAAGTGTTCTGTATCAGCAATGACAGCAGCTGTGCTTGCCTCCACAAACTCTCCTTTATGGAGCTTTCTGAATTGATATCGCACCGCCCTTCATTCACCTGCACCGCAGCCTTCAGTGGCAGACGCGCTTTTAAATGGAAATCATCCTGACAAGCAAAACTTCATAGAGTGTCCTCATCCCACTCCTCCTCGTTTTTCTGCTTCATCTTTTGCTCTCGCTCTGTAAAGACAGCGACCGCATCTACAAGTGGGAAGTTAACTCAACATTAGTGCGTTACCACAAGACGGCCGGCATATGGTTTTATATACTTGTATAATTATGTTCACGAAAAACAGGTCATAGGCCAAAATCAAACAAACAAAACAATTACACTAGAAAAAAAGATGATATAGAAAATGAAGTCTATTTTAGAACCATTGTGACATGTTTATTGACAATTAAGCACATTTATACCTAGGATAGTGTGTGTGTGTGATTATAGTTTTACCTAACACTTTTTTTACTTTGAAAAAAAAAATCTCTTTGTATGGTATTTCTTCTTCTTTATTTTATTGTGCTTCTGTGTCAAGTGAAACTTTTCCTTTGAGTGTTTAATTAATTTTTTTTTTTTTGCAGAAAAAATTACCGTCTGTCTGGACATTTTATGGCTGAATTTATGATGTTGATTCTCATTATCTCTTATTTTTATGTACACTAATTATGTAAACCAGTACAGCAGTATTAAATGCAGTACAAAAATACTAGTTTAATGTATAAGTAACTTTTAAAGAGTTATTTATTTAGTACATATTTACACTTTTTTAGTACTTATTGTTTCTTCTGATTTTGGGGTGAAATTATTTTCACCTATGTACATTTGACCCTGGTTTTCCTGTATACTTCCTCTGCAATAGTCTACAAAAAATAAATTTCATGAAGATCAAAAGAAGACAGTCCAAATTTCCTCCAAAACCCATTCCATCATATATACCAGGCAACCTTTCATCTTCTTCAAAAGGCTATTCTTTGAGAGAGAGAGGGCAATTTCAGACACACAGCTTTGTGAAAAAGAGAGTCAACTCTCCATTAGTTTGTCTTTTATTAATTATGCCTCCACAGAAAACCTTTGATCCTTTGTGTTAACTTAATTTCTTACATCTAATATTGTCATCTAGTATCAAACGTGTACAGATTTCAGATCATGAATCAGTTAATGAATCACATTTCCTGTCTGAATCCACAGGGAAACCTTTGTTCAAATACATATTACATTAAATAATTTGCTATTAGTATAAAAACCTGATCAACCAACAGACCACACAGACACATAGTGGTAGCTATTGTATCTAACAACTGGCCACTGTTAATAACCTCCCTTAGGCTTCACCGAGCCACACACAAACTTATTATATCGTACTGTTTGTTAAACAAGTGCACGTCAGCACAGCACAGGCAGAAATTAGCTGTCAACTCAACCGCCACAACCGTACACTATTGCACAGCAGTCTTGTACAATCAACTCAAAATCAGCTTCGGAAACATGCAATCTGGCGCAGCAAAGTCAGCTTGAAAACATCAGCCCATCCGCTGACCTGTCCTACCTAAAACAGCTGATTGTATATCTAGAACAAATCCCCTGCCCCATCGCCTTTTATCTATCTATCTATCTATCTATCTATCTATCTGTCTGTCTGTCTGTCTGTCTGTCTGTCTGTCTGTCTGTCTGTTATATATATATATATTATACAATTATAATTATAAATTAATAATATAAAATATAAGTGCATAATTTCCTTTAAGCAAAATAAAGTAATATATAGAATGTTTATTTTGCAATATCACTTGTGAGATTCATACATACTGTGTGTGTGTGTATGTATGTATATATATATATATATATATATATATATATATATATATATATATGCAATTTTGAAAAGCAAACAAACAAACAAAAAAGCACATTTTAACAATTCCAAACCACATCAATATTAATAACTACTATTATTTTTTGTATTTAATCATCTATAAGTGATATATAATTGTCAATGAAGGCTGGAAGTGAAAAACTCATTATATTCAGGTGTATAGGTTTTCTTTTACAGGTAAAATAAGCCAAAAAATAGATTTAACTCAGACTAAAAAGTCAAAAATTATTACATTCCCATGAAAATATTCAAAACTAATGCAATACAGAAATTGCAAAGCTAAGGCGTCACCATTGAACAGCAAAATTCTCATTGGGTCAGCGGGGTCAGTAAAAACAGGTGGAGAAGAAAATACATTTTAACTGCAAAATATTTAAGAATTGATGTGAAGAATTAGGTGTAAAACCATCAGGAAACATTCAGTGTCCACCACCATCAAAAAACAAAAATACTAAAACAATTACCCTCACTTAATAAGAATGACATGCAGAAGTATTGTGAAATAAATGAAGACTCATTTTTTTATAGGCTTCATGGACAGATAAGTTTTGAGTGACTTTTGAAGGACCAGCACCACATCCTCTTGCACCACTGTTTGAAGAATTTATCTTCAAGAATCTGGCAGTAGGTTTTAGGAGCTCATTTTTAGTCAATCCTGCAAGACTTTTCAGGATAGGATATGGAAATGGCATGCATCCCTCCCTCCCTTTCAATCTTTCTCCTCTCCTCTCTTGCAGAAAAAAAGGGAATGCTGCTATGAAGATGGATTATCCTGCTGGTGACACCATCTCCTCTCCTTCTCCACCATCAAGGAGAGCTTGCACAATTATGCCAATTAATCTCACACAAAAGGAGTTCAAATGCACCCTGCTTTGATTAGGTCTGGCTCCCAGACAGGTGCTTGCACTCAGCATGCATCCACATACACACACGCACACGCTAACACTCATTTGCATAAAACAATACATCTGATTATGAATTAGTCTCTAATGGCATTTCCACTTAATGAGAGTGGTGTCTTTATACCTGCTGCTGTTTACAAGGTTAGCAAGAGCTGACAGGGACGCAATATAAATAAGTGGAATAAAACACATCCTAAAGCCAACATGAAACCGCATTTGCAATCCTAGACACAAAAGCTTGCACTGTCCCTGACTACATACATTTGAGAAGTTTTAATTATTGTTATGTTATTTTTCATTTACTACTAATAATTAATAAACACAGAAGCTGAAATGTGTGAGCTTCCAGGTTTACCATATTTGATGTACTCTTTGATTATTATTTTTATGTGAAAACATTAAATTTGTCTAGACATAATTTTTATTGTGAACACTGTACAATACATATTTCTGCTATCCACAATATACAGTGTTGCATTTTTCTATTGCAATATATCGCGACACAATATATTGTTACACCCTTATTATGTATATCAATTTATGTAGCCTCATTTATTTAAGCTCCTGTCTTCTGTTGGTCGTTTAATGGTGGTATATGTAAGATTGGCACAGAGGTTGAACTAGGTATTACAGTCCAAATTCTAAATATTGGAGAGTGTTTTTTTTCACCAGGCCCCTCCTCCTCAGACTTGAAGTACACTCAGGTTGCCAGATTGACAAAACCAACAAGAATGAGAACTTGATGATTAATAAAATTAAATACGCTTTGTTTTCCACCAACTGACGACCCAGGGTGCCGAAATACAACTGGGTAAACTGGCAGTGGGCAGGTTTCACAAACCAAAAAAGGGCCTGGAACGCGCATTTTCAAGGGAGAATAACTGAATGTAGCATTGTTTTTCAGATAAACAAGTAATGTTAACTTAGCATGTTTCTTAAATATCTGCAAACATATTATGGTATTATTATGCTTTAGTTGAGTCAAAAACTTTAACAAAGTTCTGCCCCAAACTCAAACTATTGTCTAATCTAGCTATACATGCTATATAGTTGCTATTCGAACACTGAAGTGATTATAGAAAGTACTTTCACTTGAAAAACTAACAACTCACAGGAAGTTTGTTGTACATAATGAAGCTTATGCAGTTTTTATAACAAGTAACTGAAATGAATATCAGTTCACAAAGATTTGCATTCACAAGTGTGCGTAGGTGTGCAAGACATCGCCGAAGGAGCTTGAAAGAAAGTCAGCACTTTCCAGAAATACATTCAATTTTGCAGAAAGTTCCCTGGCTGGCTTCCATCTATTGACAATGCAATCAAACATTCTGACCAGGCCTCCCTGACCACAATACAACCTTGGACATGAACGTGCAAACTTGTGATTTATCCATTTTTCTTTTTAATTACCTGTGTGTCAAAGATAGGTGAGGAGCTCTATGTGGAAATCCACTCCCTATCAAAAGCAAAAAAGAGCATTATTTTGTTCTAAACCACTGAGAAGGCGCAAACGGCATTAAAAAAATAATGTTCTGATTTTCCATTAATAAATACTTAGTCACTGTCTTATTTTTTCCCCCCTGACTGCATAAGCAGAGTGGCAAGATTTATTCTTTAAATATCTTGAAAAATATGATGTCTTTTTTTTTTTTTGAAAGACAATTCTTTGGAGTCAAAATGCAACACAAAAACTCCCCGTTGACACCTAAATGGCTCCTTAAAATTCAAATAAGGCTCGTCGCAATCTTTCTAACCACAGAACACTTGGTTCCTCAAAAGAAAACAAGCACTGCCTAACACGATATTTATAGCAAATAAAGCACAGCAAAGACTATTATCTAAAGTGGTAGGTTTAGGATGGTTTCGTGCCAGGCAAGACAATAAAAGTCTTCCATAATAAGGTCAAGATAGAGCAGCCCCCAAAAAGTATTTGGACACTTAGGCCACACTTAAAACGTCTAAATTTGATTGCATTAGACAACAAAATATCAGGCTAACTTCATTTTTCTGAACAATTGTTTTTAAAACTTTTAGTGGATTTATGAAGCCAGTGACCAGAATTTAGCATGACAGCAATTAAGTATCCAAATGGTTTTGTTTTATCATTTAAAATCTAACTTTTTTTTTTTTTTTATAAATGTTTTGCTTGAAAAGAATGCATGTTCTATCCTTGAAAATAAAGCCACTTACTATAATATTTTGTCACTGAATGCAATCACGTGGCAAACACTTTTTCATAAGCAGTGCGCAATATTTCCTAAAATTAAACCATAACAAACTAGGCAACACATATTCTCTATATTCAAATCTGAATAAATCGCCTGAATATAGTGTTTAAAAGAATAAGGATGAGATGCAAAACAAAGTGAAAAGAAAAAAGACGACACATGGCAAATCAATTTCCTGCCTTGACTCTTCAAGGTGCAGACATCAAGAATTCGTCAGCTTTGCTGTCCTCTCACTCAGGACAGCTCAAGGACATTGGCAGCGTAACCCTTATGCAAACGGCCCGCCACTCTGTTTGATGAGCACCAACACCAGCTTTGTATATGTAAACGATGGGCAACCGTGGTGTGCACACACTGACAGATGCATACACAAACACACACAGGCGCGCTGAACTTTGCCTATCCCAGTGTGGTCAGACGCAAACGCTCCGGGTCGGTGACATACTGCACTTGTATCAAGCTGTGTCTGGCTGCCACTCTATAGCTGAGACGGGAACATATGTTTGTTGATAAAGGCTGGTCTGGCAGGGACGCTGACCTCCTACTAAGAGTGCAGAGAAGTTGATTAACACCCTGCCTTTGCTCAGGGGGGGACATCACTGGTCACCTGATAAACCTGCGGAGTCTGGTTATTGGCGACTGCGTGATCCATACTGGAGCTGTTAATAAGGACATCAGGCTTCATTTGAATAATTGAGTGTGCTCAGTGAATCCTACGTGAAATGTAAATCTTTTAGACAAAATATAAGTAGGTGCAAAAATACACTGCATGCAAATATGACAATGTAAATGTCTTTTTAGGACATCATAGCCCTGCTGAAAAAAAAAAAAAAGTATAGTAAGAACTTGGCAGCTGGACAAGCTGGGAAGCCACTGGGTTAAAAAAAAACTTAACATGAACTGATCCAGACTAGGAGACCAGATGAACCACTATAAACCACTTTAGACTGGTTTTAGACTGGTCTAATATGGATAAAATACTGTCTAGGTATGAAGTTCACTACCATTCAAAATTTGGGATGGTAATTTATTTTAATGTTTCTGAAAGAAGTCTCATATGCTTGCCAAGACCAAGACAAAATACAGAAAAAAAACAATCATATTGTAAAATATTAATACAAATATCATTATTTTCTATTTGAATAAAAACACACACACATACAGTACATTGTGCCTTTTTATAGCAATAAAAAATTTAACTTATATTTTATATTATTAATTTATAATTATAATTGTATAATATATATATATATATATATATATATATATATATATATATATATATATATATATATATATATATATATATATATATATATATATATATATATATATATATATATACACATATATTTGTTTATTTCTTCTATGATGTCAAAGCTGAATATCCAGCAAAATTGTCACATGATTCTTCAGAAATTCTAATATGCTGATTTGGTGTTGTCTTATTATTATAATAAATGCTACATTTTAGCTGTGCTTCTTTCAGAAACACTTGCTTCAATGAACAGAAAGTTATATTTTATATATATGTCTTTGCTGTCACTTTTGATCAACCTACCGGTAATAAAAGTTTATAAAACTTAATAAAACTGCAGAATACAAATATTGATTTCTGTCAAAAAAAACGACTGACTCCAAACTTATATAGTGTAAGTAATAAAATAAATGAGATAATTTGCATTATATGCATATACAAACAATAATTGTATATGCATATAATATTTCACAGTGTATTAAGAATGTTTTAAGCAAGTTTTTTTAATAACAGGGCACACGTTAAAAGATCGGCAATACATGTCTGCAGAAAATAGCCCATTATGAGGCTCTTGTGTTTAGGGGAGTGAGCAAATAACAGAAAGTAATAGTAAAATAGAATGAAAGAAAGAGAAAAGAGCAGTTGAAACTGAAACACAAAGCCCACTAGAGCTATATTGTTACGACCCTTAGCAGAGACATGCTGAGACATGCTTTTCTCTGGCTGCTGTAGTGGGATTCCACAGGCAGAGATAAATGGCCAAAGTCAGTGGCAGTGCTTTGTTGCTGTGAATAACAGAAATGATTTGACAAAGACATTATATCAAAAACCCAGATCTGGAGCACAAGCGCAGTATTGTGTGCTCATCATCCCACAGTCCTGTTTGACTGTTCCTGCATCAGTCTGGAAAAGCTCTGGTTTTGTAGCATTATGTAAAAAGCCTAAAATAGATGAAAAACATCAGCAGATATGACTAATGGCATCTGAGTGGGATAGGGAGTTACCTGCTGTTTTCTCGGAGGGCGTCGTTGCCTTTGCGCCAGGAGATCATGCCTCGAGGAGACATCTTGGGTTTGCATTCAATGAGAACATCGCCGCCTTCTTTGACTAAAGTGTGACTCTTCAGCTGGTTTTGGGAGAAATCAGGAGCGACAGCTGAAACGCAAGACAAGTTTTAGATTTTATGAAGTGCATACGGCAACAGAAAGCACAGAATAAAAATAACAGCTGAAACTCTGTCTCATGCAACTATTTTTAATTACATACAAACAAAGGAATGCTTGGGATTAAAACAAGTAAAATGGCATAACAAAATCCACTTTTAGTAGATATACACAATTCAAATATACTATTGTCTTTCTCTTAAAAAAATTAATAAATTAAACATTTAAAAAAATAATAATAATAAAAAAATATCGATGTTGCTGTGCAAACAGTATAGGCTGAAAACATCAGAGTTGTGGCATAGCGGTTTGCATTTGGTGCTTATCTAGCTTGTATCCGATTTGTAATTTTTCCATTTCTTTCTTATCCCCATTATTCCTTTATTCATTATTTTTATGTCTTATATCTTATTTAACTACTGAATAAAGGACACACAAAGGCCTGTTGAAATATTTAACAACAATAATATTTAACAACCAAAGACCTTCGTGCACCAGGCTAATTTTTTCCTTCATATTTGACCATAATTACAGGTACGCAGACACGAGGATTAGGGACTTTTTAGAGCACATCCACTCTAATCACTGTACTTCAAAGGAAGACATGAGTACGCGGGTACATATGATGTAGAAACAGAGATAGCAGAGCAGAGCAGAGGCTCAGTGTATGTGGCACACTTTAATTATCACACGCTCCCTTTCTCTGCTAAGAAAAACAAAGGGAAAATGTCATGTCCTTTCCTCTTTTTTTCCCACTCAAATGAGTTTTTATTATGATAATTTCTCCGGCTTTACAATCTTCACACTCTGTCTTTTAAAAGGCACTTCAATTATTTTATCTGTGTGAGGGACAGACAATTATTCTCCTGTGAGTTCACTGTCTTGGCCACTTTGGCGGTTGAATTTTAATGGCAAAACAATAAACAAAGAAAGTCGTGGGTGAACAGAATGTGGATATAGACGGCAAGTAAATGCATGTTACTGGCCACGACAGTCGCAATCTCTATTTAATGTGCAGAAAACCTTTTACAGTAGTCATTTGTAGGTTGACTTCCTAAATAAAACACTGCAGAGCTTCCGTAACATTTCTGTGTGTTTGAGAATCCTTAAATGTCAGCTACTGGCTCAAACTATAGGATAGGTTATTTTTAGTACTTTTAAGGAATATATATTTGGAAACAGAAAATGTACTTACACTGCCTACTGATATTTCACTAATGAATACATTAAAATAAACCTTTGACAAATGTGAAATTCGACATTGCAGCATAAATGCAATCCAAATCTAGCCTAGACAACAATACTAAAATAACAAAAAAACATGTAATGACATCATTCATTTATTTTGAGAAAATACCACTGATATGCATAATGCATAATCTTTATTTACACTTTGTCATTTGAACAATCAGCAGCCGTTGGTAAGCTGAATGATTCACTAATTCGTTTGGAAATCAAACTATAGTTGTTGAGCTTTATGTTTTTGATTCACTTAAAAAGTACCATCTCATATGATTCACTCATTCAGGAATCAGTCTATACTGGTTGAACTATATATATAATTCACGACTCATAAGAGCAACTCATTCTGTAATCATGCTACACTGACTGTTTTAGTGTTGTTCATAACGTATGTAGCGAATAAGTCTTCTATTTTAGGATACTGTTTGTACCAGGAGAAGAATGTAATTTGTCCAACCTGGCAACATGGCTTAACCATTGGTGCGAGTGTGGGGCGGGGCTTTTAGTTTATCTGACCAATGGTAGATGGAGGAGTTTCGAAAGCTTGTTTGAATCAATCATTAAATTTTAAGCAATAAAAATCTCCTTGACAGAAGTTCGCCTCTAAATAAGAATGAAATGCCTATGTGTACACGTCATGAACAATATTACACATATAATTACATTATACAACTCATAAGTGGCCATTATCAGGAGCATGAAGTTGAGATAAAGAGTGTAAGCTACATTAATGCAGACATTATTCTGTGCTTTGTAAATTTACAAACCACACTAACATTTCAGTCAAACGCAATTAACCAGGTTTCACTTACCGATCACTCTGAGTTCAGCATTGGAGTACACTTCTCCATACTTGTTCCCAGCCACGCACTGGTACATTCCAATATCGGAGAGTGCCAGGCGAGTGATGGACAGGGCGCCATTAATGACCTGCACCCTCTCCTGTGGAAAACAGGATATCTCCGTTAAGAGTCTTTTACTGAGATTGCTAATCTGCATAAAAGCACAACGTGTCTGGGAAGGTAAATTATGTCTGGAGGTTGATGGAAATGATCATAAATCTGGGTGTTCATTACTAATGGGAGACACTGCGTAGGGAGGCTGCTCAAAAACGATGGCAATAAATCTGTATGTTTATGAGATGGAAATAAAGTCCTGGCTTGTTTACTTCTTAACAGGGGCTCAAGCCTCTGTATTCCGCGGACAAGCCGTTGGGAGGCTGGATGATATTTGCCATTATAAACAAGCTGGGTTAATATTTTAAAGCTGACAGCTTTATGCCATTTCTAATATGTGATGCAATGTAGATGCATGTCTTCTGATGTTAACCAAACTTATTTGATGAATATAGTGTATAAAGCAACATAAAATATAGAAACAGGTTTTAAAATGCCAAAGACATCTTAAAACACCAGGACACTACAATCAAAGGTGTATATATACTGTATTTAGAAATAAATATATAAACCTTCAGCCTCAGTAACCTTGAGAGCATTTAGTTTCCACCTCATGTTTCCTTCCAACAGGCATAAACAACATTTTAAAGGCTCATAAAAAGACAGGTTGGTATTAAAAATTGGCATGAAAAGTGGCAGAACACTCTCTGCTGTGGTTTAGAGTGTATTCTGTCCTTTCATATCTAACATTTTGCCCTTTAACTTTATTCTTCATATGCAAGGAATAGTTCACACAAAAACCGGAGGAAAAAACCCTGACATCACAGCTGTGTTGACATTCAGAGTGACAGCACAATTATGAATGTGGTATTTCTTTAATATAATAGCTCAATAAACAAGTTAATACTGAGTAACTTCTTGTCAGTTTTTGCTCTGCCAAAATGAAATGAAAACAACTCCAAATAATGAAGCAAAAGAGAAATCCACAGTTGGTCATGTTCCTAAATTAATCAATTTTTGGTCCCACTTTATATTAGGTGGCCTTAACTACTATGTACTTACATAAAAAAATAAGTAGAATGTACTTATTGTGTTCATATTGTATTGTAAAACACTTTTGCTGCTATTGAGGTGGGATAGGGGTAAGGTTAGGGAGAGGGTTGGAGGTATGGGTAAGTTTAAGGGTGGGTTAAGGTGTAAAGTATGGGTCAACAGTGTAATTATAAATGTAATTACAGAAATTAAATACAGATGTAATTACATGTAGTTCTTTTTAAATATAAGTACAATGTAAAAACATGTATGTACACAATAAGTACATTGTGCTAAATCATTAATTAAAATGTAAGTACATAGTAGTTAAGGCCACTTAATATAAAGTGGGTCCCATTTTTTTTTTATTTTTTTTTATAAACTGGTTGAGTGAAAGAATCAATGACTAAATCATTAAGGCAGTCATGTTTTCCATTTCTGAATGATTCTATTTTTTGAACGAACTGAGTGAAAATTCCAGACTCACAAAGTCAGTTATGTTTTTTTGTTCCTGAAAGAATCTGGTTATTGAATGAACCGGTTTAATGACTAGTAAATATTTATTATGACGGAAATTCATTTTGAAGTCGAACAACAGTCGAGAATCGAACAATACTTAAAATCAATATTTGTCAAATGTGTTCACATATGTAAACGTTTTGGTTTATTTTTGTCTTGATGTGATTTTCTTCTGTTTATCCTTATTTACCTCTTTGTACACAATTTGACACAACTTCCATTTTTGGGGGAGCTCATTTCTTTAAAATCATATAACGCCAATTAAATCTTTACTGTAGTCACGGGATATAAAACAGCAGACTGTCATCAGGATAATCTGCGCTTGAATGAGATTTGTGTCGGTGTGTACTTTAAAAATGGAAAAGAGAAGGAAGGGATGAATGCACAATATGGAACAAATAAGTCTGCACAGAAAATCACATAGTGGCATACAGCAGTTTGGAGTGAGACGATGCTTCACTTTACTACTGTACTAATTAACCGTGACGCTCCTCTTAAATCAGCAGTTTTGCACTTGGCGGGACCTGAGGGAGGGGACCATCTGCACGCCTGCGCTGAAATGCCATGATTGGCAATGTCACTGCTCGAAATCCGTCGGGTCAGGACATAAAATGCAATGCATGACTACGGTTGCGGCAAATCTCATCCTGATATGAAGTGCGTGTGCACGGCTGCTTGGAAGTTTTCATTTCCTAAGACTTGATTTAAATCTGTGCCTTTGAAAAGACGATAATGTCTCCTTTCATTCAAAACACTGTACATGTTAGGCCTCATTACCAGTCCGTAGCCGTTGTAAACACTCTGTTTTATATTATGCGATTTACATTTTAAATCAAACTACTACAAATATAAGCTATGTTGAGTCTAAGCTGTACGAGCTGGTATCAAAAAAGCACAATGATACGGGTGAACAAGATCATTGACACGTTTATTACTAGATTAGCTGAGACACGGTGTGCGCCTCTCATCATATCCCTTTTTTCTCAGCGACTGGAGCATCACAGCGATTTACAAAGAAGCGTTTTTTAGCTGGTCACCTTAGCAATGCTGGGTTCCAATAAGGCAGAAAGAACATGAAAGGTCCCCCATTGATTAAGCCCAGTGAAAATAACAAATGGTATAAGTCAACAACCCATGCTTTTGCTACATCAATGACCTTTAGTTATACAATTGATTAAAGCTCTGATGTTGACGGTGACATTTGGAGATTGTAATAATTCTGCACTGATTAATTCATTTAACCGGGATGCATTGAAAATCAACATTTCGGAATCAAAACGTAAGCTAGGGCTATGATTCAATCAAGAGATTGTTGTGCCCTTGAGACATTAGTCTGTCATAGTACAAACCAGGTGGTATTTGTTTAGTGCTCAAAGAGACAAAGCTTCCAGAAAGGCGCAAGGTCTTTCAAATCATTTTTACAACCATGAATGCAAAATAAAGAGATTTCATTGCATTTAAAATTCAAGTGTACCTTTCAGCAATAACCTTGGCACAAAACATACCTGAAAAACATTGACCATTATGCAAATTCGCTATTTCAAATCCAAATTCACTCAATGAACATGGAGCCTAACTAGCTAAATCGGCATTATCAATTATTTGCTAGGTCCAAAGCATATAAAATAACTTTTTTTTTTTTTGATTGCGGTGTATTCTGTTGGAACGGGTTCTCTAATAAAGTGCAAGAAAATAAAATAGACAGACTGCTAATTATGCAGCGCTGATAGATGTTCTAATCTGGTGGGATGAAAGATGGAAAAGAATGAGTGACAGATGAAGAATGAAAAACGGCCATGTCTCTGAACACATAAACAGTCTCTAAATGGATCGATATCTTTTGTTTTGTTTGCACCCGCGTCGCATAGCAAGGCTAATTTACATGAAGTTTACTGATTTGTTTATTCACCACACCATAGTTGCACTAGTCTCTAAAAATATCTTCATGCGTTTAGAGTTTGGAATTCTGGGTGAAATGCTCTCAGTGGAGACAGGTTGTATATTACACAGAGTGTCGAGACATATAAATGTTTATCACCTCTTTCACTATAGTTTAAATGGATTTCAGAGAAAGACAAAACAATAAAAGCCCGTCTGGTACACAGTAAAGGTTAATAAACCTTCTCCTAATGGCCTAAAGGAAACTTCAAATTCTGCTGTTTTAGATTGGAGCATTTAATGGGAGATTGCTAAGTGTACATCTTGTGTCCACGGCTATGAATGATTGTATTAAATCAAGCCTTAATGTTCATTAAATGTATTTTATCTTTATTTAAGGACATTTTAGATGTCCTTCATATTATGAGCTTGTGTTGTTTGGTGATGTTTGCAGAGTGTAAACCAGTAATTATGTTTATGTAATGATGAGCTGTAATGATGATTAGAAGAGCTGTAATTAGCATGCTCCTCTCTGCACCTTATTTAAAGCCAATCAAAACTGAAATCAAAACTGTCCTGTTTACTTAATGCACTTTACTGATCTTATAGTGCATAATTCATAAGAGCATGTTATTCCAAAAAACGAAATAAAATGGCTGCGTTTCATCAAAATGCCACATCAAATGACTTTTCATTTGACCTCACAAAGGCTGCAGAAGTTTTGCGCTATCAGTGTTTCAGGTGTAGACTTCAAAACCCTCCGGCAAAGTCCTGAAGAGCCAATTTTTTATATTTCAATAAATTCCTGATAAATAAAAATAGCCTTTTTTCCACATTAAACATCCTGAAAAGTCACACAGTGGAAGTAAATTGGGCTGCAAAAGTCGCATCTAAAGAATAACTTTTACAAAGCCACAAAAAAGGAAGAGGTATGAAATGAAAATATGTTGGTTCAATCTTTAAAATGTGTTGTTAGAGAGCATTGCTAGTGCTTTCTGCAACCTATTGCCATCTTGAGTTTATTGCAGTATTGCAGAGCTATTCCCTCTCATTGCCAGAACAAGTGGTGGATATTTGGAAGCTTTTATGGTCTCAATTTTGTCCATTCCTATTGTTTCGATAATTCTGGAGTGGCCTATATAGAGGGTCCGCAGAATGACATATCAGGTACTCCAGTGGATTCACTCTGATTTAGGCGGTTATAGAAAAGCCATTAAGAAATACGCTCTCAAGCAGTTGTCTCACAAGGTTAATAAAGATGGCTGGCAGATGACTGCTACTAAATCACTGATATAACCTAAAAACAAGACAAAAAATAACTATTTTCTTAACTTTCTTTATATATAATATATATAGATTTTTTAATACTAAACCTATTTTTTGAAATACAATATTTAAATTGATAATTCATGCACACATGCAGGTTTACCATTTACTCCAAACCTTTATGATTTGATTTCATATGTAGAACAAACATTTTTTGATATGTTTCAACAATATGAAATATTTTGGCCATACAATGAAGAAAAACATACATGGCTTAAAACCTTTTAAGATCTATTTTTGTGTGTTCCACAGACGAAAGCAAGTCAAATGAATACTGAATTTGCAGTTTTGGGTGAGCTGTAATTTTTTATATCTTTACTACTATTACAAAAGTCCTCAAACCTTAGAGGTGAACTAACCTCAGTGGGCTCCAGGTTCTCTCCATTCTTCATCCATCTATAAGAGGGCTTAGGTTTTCCTGTGGCCTTGCATTCCCACACTAGAGAGTCATCGATGGCCTTCTGCACATCCTGGGGCTTCTCAATTAGCTGGGGGGAGGCTGAAACAACCAACAACAGAGGTAATGACTACACAGCATTACTTTAACCTTGATTATTACCTGTTATGTGTCCTTCAATGCGGACTTGCATTATTAGAGCAATGAACTGTGGAAATGGTGTGATGTAATCACAATAATGGCACATAAGAAAACATTCAGTCAGGTTTAACTGATTCACACTTCCAATTAGATGGGTATAGAAAGGAAATTACATCTTATATATTAGTATTGTCTAAAAGCTAGTATCATAAACTACCATAACCAATACCATTTGGGTAAATTATGGCTTAATTATAAACAAACTGTATTGATCTTTATCTTTTAAATGCATGTAACTCAAACCTAGTAAATAATTGACTTAGAGCACATTTAAAGAATCATTTATGAGCATTTTCCCTAATAGGACACTAAAAGACAGATAAGAATGGGGAGAATGCATACATAGAAACAAACAAACATCAATATATATATATATAACACAAGTGTAAAGTTTATCTGACAACTGTTTTCCATTGGAAATGGGAAGAACTTATGTTTCTCTTTTGAGTCAAATATAATTAATGAATCATTTGTTTGCAAAAACAGTTGAAATGATTCATTCACGAACTGAGCTTATGTGGTTCACTAGTTACTCAACAGGATGATTATCATTAAAGAGCCTACAATTTAGTCACTTTATCAATATTAAAACCATCGTATGACTTCAGAAGATTTGGAATATATCTTAAGCAGCCTCCACTGACACAATACTGCTTTTATGGTGCTTTTGCATTATTTTGAAGCTTGAAAAGCCTCAATTCGTCATGCACTAATTGCACTGTAAAGAGTGACAACAACTCTTAAAAAGATAAATCAAACAGGTTTGACTCTCATTGGTTTGATTCACATTTAAGTCACAAACTGTCAACCATCCGATAGTGCTGTCTGGATCCCTTAGTCACTGCCACTCAGTCTATCTAGCACACACTGGGAGAGTATTGACTTTTAAACCCCACTGTTTAAATGAGAGTAAGCAGTCAGGGCCTGACTTGGCCTTGCCCACAGGCCACACAATCACTCTCAACATTTCACGCCCACAAGACAAACTTGAGAGGAATTAGAGGTAGAGAGGTCAAAACGAGCTCTCAGCATCCTTAATACCAACTGAATGCGTATTCAGTAGCATACTGTGATTATTATAGATAGATGTTTTCTGTGTCCCTAGCAATCATAATGTACTCTATGGAAGAACATTCTGTGTAGGGGAACTCTGGAAGTAAAAAACATTTTGGGAAACTTAAGTGACCTTACCCTACCTGCCAAGTTCTAAACTCAAACCATTTGTTATGTCTCTTTAAAATGTTCATATCACGAGAAAACTAAACATTCCTTACATTTTCTAGTTCATTAAGGATTACCTTTTTGTCATTTTTGCACTCGACAGACTCATTCCTATTTCAGTATATGGCTATTCTTCAGAAATCCACCTTTTGTTGGGTTTTTGAATTTTTATGTTAGGCGAACAATTTCTTTAAATGTACAGCAGCACAATCAATTAATTTTAAAGATCACATATGGGGTGAAAGTATATATTTATATATGAAGTGACCCCTTTAATGATCAATACACACAAAACATCTCTTTACATGTGTACCTGTTCAATCTTCATAGCCTAGCAAAGCACAGGACTAAAGAAGGCAACAAAATCATTTAAGGGCAATTGCTAATCAAGCCAACGCAAGCAGAAAGAATGAAAGGCTTTGAGTGTCTCCTCCTGCTTTGCTGCTGCCAGTGAAAGTGATAAACATGAGATACACTTATTGATCGCTTCATTCCCCCGCTCTGCTGACGAATGTCTCGTAGGCCTAATTCCATGGGACTTCGAAATAAGATTACAGATTTTTATCACCTGGCTGGCAAAGGGATAAAACGTTGGGGAAGAGAATGAGACACAGAGACAGAAATAGACGGGAAGGGAGTGAGAGATCTGAGTGGTAAGTCAAGAGGTCTGTCCGTAGGCTAATCCTGCCATTGAAAGATCCCAGAGCCACGAACAGGATAAACGTCAACCCGCCGCTGCTTTTTTTCAGGCCTGCTGTGGCTTTAAGGTGTGTTGTAAATAATTACTAATAGCTTAAAGCAAAGTCAGCTCTTTTTTTGGCAAGTCAGTTAACTCGTGACCATTTTAGCTGATATCTGATGTAGTTAATAGACTTGAATGGAGAAAGACCACCATCTAAGAAACTTTCAATTACATACGTATGTCAAAACCATCAAACAAATGTATTTGGCTTCAAGACACGCTGAAACCTTAATTTGCATAGTTCAGTTGTACATTTTTTTTAATGAAAATATCCATTACATTGTCAATACTTTGACATGTCATTTTTTCAAAAATTATTTTTAAAAGAATGCTCACAAAGTCTGCATTTATTTGTTTAGAAATACAGTAAAAAGAGTGATTGTCAAATATTATTTCAATAAAAAATAATAATATATAAAAAATATTACACTATCCTTCAGAAATTATTACAATATGAAATGGTGCTCAAGTAATATTTTTTCATCACGTTAATAATTTTTATAAATGTTAAAATGGTTGTGCTGTTTAACTTTTTTTTTTGTGTGGAATTTTTTTTTCAGAATTCTTTAACAGAATAGCATTTATATAATTCTATTTTATATATATTTTTGCAACAATCTAAAAGTCTTTCCTGTAACCTTTTGTCATGTTTTTATGTCCTTGCTGAATCAAAGTATAAATTTCTTAAAAAAAAATAAAAATAAAAATAAAATTACTGACCCCAAACCTTCAAATAATACAGTAGTTTTTGTTTTTCAAATGCATCAATATTAACAAAAACTGTCCATGCTCTTCTCCATCAAGCAATTGTTAGTGCATTGTTAATATCCTGCGATGCTATATTTTCATCAACATTTTATTAAAATCATTTAAAAATGACCTTTTTATTATACACATCATTAATGATTTGGTTGATGAGATCAATGCGGGTTTAGTGTGAGATATTTCTCCACAAAAACCTTCGTTTTATTTAATAACCACAGGCAATGCAGTTTAACCAGACGCTAAAGGTCTGTCTCCTTCTCCTTATACTGCAGTTGACTTATACACAGGAGGAGAGGTGAGCCGGGGGTGGAAACGATTGAAGAACAGCAGAAGCGAAGAGAAAACCGAGGCGAATTATCATAAATATCAAGTCTCTCCTAAACAGAATGGGGCGTAAGAGCTGAGGAGCAAAAGCCTTAGTGAAACACAACCACGCCTACGACGAATCACCTCCTTGGCTGGATTACATTCGCTTTTACAATATACCCAAGCTATTTATCTAATTAATACATTTATAAATCACCGCTACGTCGCGCATCTGGGAAGCCCATTAGGAGAACTTCCCTCTTCTAAGAACCTGTCCCCCCATCTTCCACATTGTTTGGAATATAAACAATGAGACAACAGGGATAATAAAACATTCAGCGAGCTCCTTGCAGACTATTCCTGTAAATGGGCCACTGGGCATGCGGGTACAGCATTAGAGCCAGTGCAAGATCCCATAAGGGGACGATAAATCCCACTGCTCTCTAGCCTACAGGTACTTACTTAATAGGTAGCTGTCTCGTATGAACAATGCTGTGGATCAAACACGCCGGTGAAGGGAAAAGGTTATGAACCCTTCATTTTAAAGTTCATATTTAATATGCTTCTCTTCATAAGCCTCTGAGTCACAAAATACTTGCTAGAAACCCAGACCTAGCCATTGGGGTCTCATTTTTACAATTCATGCCAATTTGCACAGATAAACAGATGTAGGCTGAAAGTGCACATGCAATTAATAGAATATAAATCCTTAACTAATAAATAGCTGCTGTGACAGGTATATTATTTATAAACAAACAACTTGATTTACACTTTGTACATTACTGTTTAAAAATATTTAGTCTGTAAGATAAAAAAAATAAAATAATTTTTTTTATTTTATAATTTTTTTTTTTACCAAGGATGTCACCAATCACTGTTTCTACAAAAATTAACAAAAATTCTTATTTAAGCAGCACAACCATTTTCAACTATTATAACGTTAAGAAATGTTACTTGGACACCAAATCATAGAATATTAGAATGATTTTTGAAGTCGCACGCGACACTGAAGGCTGGAGTAATGGCTGTTGAAAATTCAGCTTTAGTATAACAGGAATAAATTGTATTTTAAAATATACTGAAATAGAAAATTTATTTTAAATTCTAATAACATTTAAAAATATTACTGACCAAATAAATGCAGCCTTCGTTGGTACTAGAGACTTCTTTCAAAAACCTTTACAAATTTTATTGACTCCAAACTTCTGAACAGTAAGAAACTTTAAATATTTATTAAAATTTATGACATAGTATTTTTCACTAAACGAACACAAGAATAGTAGTATTTAATTTGTATTTTGTAAGATTTTACAAAAATTGTTAAACAAAAAATTTTAACAGGACAAAAGATGATTAACTTATATTAAATTTTGAACTCATTAGCAGAAATGAGTTTATATAAGTAACTCTAACACTGCTATTGCTATGAACTGTTTTGAATGACCTCACTCATAGTTGCTAGGCTATGTAGTTGTTTAGGTAAAACGAGCCTTGACTCCTGTCCTTAATGCAAGCCTATGGCATTTATCATGCATCAGGGGAAAACTATAAATCCGATTCCTTACAAAATAATAGCTTCTCCTTATATGGCCTTCTCATTTCATGTATCATTCAAGACCATAACACAAACAAGCAATCTCCACTAAGCTTTTATTTCTGAACATCTTCAGTTGGGTCCAGAGTCTCCAAATATGCTTTAAAATCAACAAATATTTATTGATAAAAAAACAAAAACAAATCAGAAGTCATCAAAGATCCATACGCTGCTCTGCTGAGTGTTTTCCTGACATATGTGCCCCTTATCTAAGTATAGTAAATTTAACAGCTTTGATCTGGAGTCAAATTGGATCCCAATCACAGTGCCATCTGGTAGAACGGAACACACACATACACAAACAGAAGGTCAGGCTCAAGGTCACCCTCTCATCTTTTTAATCTGGATAAAAATATTAGAGACATCGCGACCGGGAGGCTTTAATCATTTTGATGCACTGTTAAAGCACAACATCCGGCCTTAAGTTGATTTTCTGCTGGGCAGGGTTGATGACTGGAAAGGCAGAGCCCTGCATCATGTCCGTCACTTCAATGGACGTGACATGTGGCTTTCGCTGTTCAAATATTCATGCATTTCAAGACAACTTACCAAAGAAAGACAGCTTTCCCTGCACAGAGTTTCTTCCTTTGGTGTTCTCCGCCACACATTCGTACGTGCCCGCATCTTCTTGCTGGAAGTAAGGGATTTCCATCACACCGCTGGTTTTCCTTACATCCACTTTACGAGTGAATGGGACTCCGTCCACGCGATGCCAACTTATGGACGGTACTGGACTAAGATGCAAACACAAACACAATAAGTAATTCAAAGACTGATTACATTCTCTTTCTACTGAGGACATCTTTGTAATACTTACTTCCCCAGTGCAAAACATTCCAGACGCACGGTTGAACCTTTAGCCACTTGAACAATCTCTGGAAACTGCACTTCAATCTTTGGCTCATATTCTCCCATTACACCTATAAAAAAGAAAATCGCAATTATTTCCAAAAAAAGATATCAATTACTCCAACTTGCAGAAGCAATTGCATGATTTTCCCTTTCATTATTATTGCATGATTTATTTTCTAGCTTCTGAAAGGCTTTTGGGATAGCAGGGAGCCCGGATATCTCCCTCTGTGTTTTTGTGAGGTGTGCTATCGGACTCCGCGACTAAGCTGTCTGAGGGACTCAAAGAGATGCTTATCTGTAATGTCTAACGCTGGCCGTTTATGTCAGCACTGCCAAATGGGAAGGGTTGAAGAGAGGCAATCATCCCAGGTAGAAAGAAATGTACAATGGGGTTTGAAATTGTGCCTGGAGATCACACTGTGACAGTAGCCATCGATCGGATCATGTTGGTCATACACCATCGAGAGAAACATCAGCTTTTTAGACAACATGTTTTACACCATAATTTAGGGAAGGCATCATATGGGTCTTAGTCAGATGGACCCTAAAAATAAATAAATATAAAACTATAGTTTCCCTTTATGAGGTCCAAATGTTGTCTTGTTTGAATTGTGTTATATATGTACTGTACATATCCTGAATATGAATTGCTAAGTTTGGGGGCACTACGATTTTTTAATGCTTTTCCGATTCAAATATAGTAAAAGCAGTAATATTGTGACATCATTCTAGAATGCTGATTTGCTGCTCAAAAACATTATCAATGTTGAAAACAGCTGTTCTGCGTGACATTTTTTAAGCTCTACTGGGTCTGAGAGTAACAAAATTTCAATTTTCTTTGTATGTATGTGCTGTAAATGTGGAAGAATTGACAATAAAGCAGACTTGACTTGACTTTTGGAAATCGTGACAAATTTTTTACATATATTAGTTCTGTCACTAAAACAAATCTGTCATATGTGTATACCTGGGCATATGTGCATATACCTGGCAATAAAGCTCATTCTGATTCTGATATTTTAATGAACAGAAAGTTCAATAGAACAGCATTTATTTGTGAACGTCAATTTTTTAGAACAGTGTAGAAGTCTTAATTTAAGTCTTCACTGCTTAAGAAATGTGTTAATTTCTCTCTTTAAAAACTTGCTGACCCCAAACCTTTTAATGGTATACAGTATATACAAAAGTCTTAAGTCGATTCCAGATGTTCAAATAGTTGTATCTCGGCCAAATATTGTCATATCCTAACAAACCTTACATCAATTGAAAGCTTTGAATTAAACTTTTACTAACATATTCATCACATATCCTGGATAAATTGCATAAAAGAATAAACACTGAACCAACTAAAGCAATACATTTGTCAGCGGTTAATTAATGCCTATTGTGAAAACAAAAAGACATGTATTACTTATAAATCTCAAATATGACACCAATTAAAGCTACTTTTTCGAATATAAAATATAAAGTCTAGGTGGAGGAAAGGCAAAAATAAGAATATTATTAGGATAATTGTTTAATTGCTTAATTACTCAATTGCGTATGTCTATCATAATTCACTCTTTAAAACTACAACGGTTGATTAGTTACAAAAACACTTTTTTCTTTCAAATCAATCACAGAAAAATAAAATAAATCACAGAAAAACCATTACCTCTCAAAGAAAACACTGAGTGGTTTGAAAGAAGTTTATTTTATGCTATCAGTCAGATAAATTAGATTCCGTTTGTCTGTTAGGATATTTGACAATTTATTTTTATCACCCTTGAACATGAGTGTGATCAAATTGTAAATCCACAGAGAAGCAACAATTAGATCAGCCTAAGACAAATGACCTTTCAGTGTGAGGGCCTTTGATAATGCCAGCCTAGAGGCACCCAAACATGCTGCCACAGCATCTTAAAATTTGCAGAGAAACAGCTTATTAACCTTTGAATAAATTGTGTATTCTTCATATATTTCACATCTTTTTTAGATCTTTAAAGTTACAGAATTCCATAATGCATATAGGGGTATATATCGAGATATCAACAAGCATCCTCACCGTCATTGCGCAGTATTAGAGGAGTAGGCGGCCCTTGGACGCGTGTCTTGGTGACAGTATTGGTCACAACACAGGTGTAGTTGCCCACATCAGATGGCTCAACTTTAGCGATGTATAGATTCCCAGTCTCCTGGGACACGAATCGGCGAGAATCTTGCTTCACGAATGATGGGTACTCATTAAAAATCCAGGAGAACGTCAAAGCTGTTAGTGGAAAAAGGAAAGATGGAGAAAAGACTGTCAAAAATCACACATGAGTGGAAAGAGGTCACTCTACTGCCCGGAAAATACATTTGCATAAACATAACTAGAGTACACGGTGACATTTCCTCTCTCAGCAGAGCCTAAATGGCATATGTGGGCTCTGCTCATGAATCTTGCGCCTCCCTAGAGTTACTAAATTAGCATTGGGGCTACATGCTAGGGTGAAAATTAATCAGCCTGAGGAGGGTTGTGTGGCTTAGGGGGTGAAAATTAATGACAGAAAGGATAACCAGTGCCCTATGATTAGTTGGCCTCTAGTCAAGTGGGAGAGTGGTCGTATGTAACCAATGTTCAAAAACCAGAGCACTATTCTTTGACATTGGTCAGTTAATGGATAATTAGGCGACACGTAATGAGCTAATCACACTGGATTTCATTAAAGAAAATAGTTTTTTGTTGGCAACAACAAATATATCTTAACGTAAAAGTGTGGAAAGAAAACAGATATATGGAAATATCCTCAAATGTCCAACTATCGTAATTGGGCAAATCTCCCAAAAACTGTCAAAAAATGTCCTTGTTCCGCTCAAATGATACGAACCCTATTTTTAGGACTACTGATATTATTTTCATTACAATCCATTTCTTAATAGCCCACTATAATCTGAACAGTACATATTGTTAATGACAAATGACAAAAACTGTAAATTGTAAAATAAAAGTAAAGTATAGAACATACTTGAAATTTAAGTATAAATCACATTTATACTATTTATTCTAGGTCTGTTGTACTTAGTTCACTGCAATTAAAAATATTTTATTTTCAGAAAAAATGACTTTCATTTGATATTTATAATTTAAGGTAATTTATCTGAATATATACTTATTTAATTTTATTCTATTTTATTTGTAGCTCAATGGAAATAGTAATGCAGTAATTTCCAGCTACGTAGTTTCCACACACTATCTAAACACACTATCACGGTCTCAACTCTGAGAGGAGTGCTGTTGACCAGACTTTGAAGATGTAGCATCCTCATTTGGCTGTTCCTCTCCACGAAATGTCAGCATACACTTAATGTCACATCTGTCAATGGTTGGTTCCTCTACTAGCACAGAAAAACATTTTCAAACCTGACCTCCAGGAGTTACAATTGTTTCACCTTTTGCTGATTCAATTACCCACAATGCCTGTCATTCTCCAATTTCCACCGTCAAGTATGAGCCACAAAAAGAGCAAGGTGAACCACAATTTTTTTCTATTATCCATACATGAATCAAAACAATAAAGGACATTTTCCTTTCAGAGGAAGCGCTTTCTGATAATAATTCAACTGCTGACTCTTTATTTGAAATTGCTAGAATAGTACATTTTTGTAATTGGAGAAAGGCTCTAAACTAAAAGGAGTGCTTTTATAATGGCTTTGCATAAGTCAAAATCTAATTGCAGCTCAAAACAGCAATAAAGAAATCAGCTGTCAATCTAATAAGCAGCTAACCGCATCTGTGGAAGAACAATGCACTGAAGCATTAATAAACCAATGTGCATTTCCTGTCACAAGCCTCCTTCATGTTTCTGTGGCTCATACCTACATCTTATTCAACCAAACCACTCCGAGGTTAGACATGTTGGCATGTGAGCTTTCCATTTGCACCATCAATGCTAAATCCATTTGCAGTACATTGTAATGTTCTACTTGGCCAAGGCTGTTGGCTCCCCGGCAGCGCATTTAATCGACAGGCACATAGTATCTCCCCGGCTTAGCCCAATCAAACCCACTCACTCGTTAGCTAATTAAACAAAACAGTCTTGGAGGATTCCCGCCTGAGTCCTGGTCATTTATCACAGTTTGATCTGATCCATAGCTGTGGGCTTCAGCTAGCTTGCGCACAGAAGGGGCTTGAGCGGCTTGGTTTTCCCACCCATGAACCCTAAGCGCTAAGCTAACATCATGCAGGTAACATACAACTGTAATATAAGGAAGTATTTTTATAAAAAAAAAAAAAAAGATGAGCAAGACTTTCAGAAATATGCAATGGTCAAGCGTAAGTACTTAAACTCTTAGTTTTAATTAAATGTTTAAGTGCTAATAAACAGGAAAATTGACAATGAGGCAAGCAAGATGTAAACAAAACGCTAAAGTTAGCTGTAAGTCAGTGCTAGCTAACATGCCAGCTTGAAGTTATTTTGATATTTCTTTTTTAAATCTTTTTTTTATGCTAGTGCTGTGCTTTGAAAATGTCTGATAAGTCGCTTACTAGGAATATAATACCTGCAAGCAGACATCTGGTGCTCAGGATGAGCTGAAAAACGTAATGTGATTTTGTGCTATCGCACATGGCAAAACAGGATCTGCTTTCTGACTTAAATCCTGCCATCCATGCATTCAATCAATCATTCTTTACAATGTTGAATTTTTTATTAATTTCGAAGGTAAAAACTTCAAATGCTAACCCACTACTGCTGCAGGCGTAATGCTGCTTAAAAAAAAAAAAAAAAAAAAAAAAAAAAAAAAAAAGCATAGAAAGGTCATATACGATTGCTCAAAAGCTGTTGTTGCAACACTACCACAACCCAAAGGATTTCTTCCCTCAATTATTCAAACCCTTAGATTTATGTTTTTCATTTGGTTTGATATCAAGGTCTTAAAAGAAATCAACTTGTACATAATGCAACAAAATGAGAAAACCCAAGCAGATAAAATCTAACATCAAAGTTTTCACATTTTCCCCCTGATATGAAACCTTTCCTGATAAAGCACTTGGTTCTCAGCTGGGCTCTTACCCCAAAAATAAGAGATTTAAGAAAAACATTATAAATGTTACATAGAATCTTCCATACAGTATGTGAAATGTTCAAAGTTCACTCTGAAATTTGATGTGTAAGAAGCCAAGACTCTTCACTTTGAAGGGTCCCCAGAGGGGACTGTCAGATGCTGACAAAACTCAGTTTGCATTATACCAAGAATGCTGGGGTTGCAGAAAGTCAGCAGAGAAGTCAACATAAAATGAAAAGGGAAAAAATAGACGTATAAGATTTGTGCAAATTGTACGGACATGTGGGGAGTATTAAGGAAGATGAAGGAAACAAATTTTTGCTTTCTAAGGGCAGGTCTGTTGTACAAAACTGCAGATTTTTCATGGTGGGGTTAACAACTACTGCACAAATATTTTTACTTATTTATTTATTTTTACAGCTTATGCATATATATATATATATATATACAGTAATATTAAATATGATATATATTAAATGTGATATTACCCGATTGTTTGAACAATGGAAGATGGGGTCAGGACAGATGGGAAAACATTCTTATTAATGCTTTTGTACATTTGCATGCCATTAACTGGACATGATAATGGACAGTATAATCTGGCTCAAAGTCAAATGATCTAATGTGCTTACGCAAGCACTACTGATGTGTGACAGCACTGGAACTGCAATTAGAAAATAGATGTTTTAGACTTTAGGCTAGGTCATAGTCTGTCTGACAACAATCCCTCTCTTTCCAGTTTGCATCAGCCATGGAATCCTGTGGAAAACTACTGGTGTAGGAAGCATTTAAAATAAAACTCACCATCATATTTCATTTCATAAGAAAACATTATTACACTAGTGAAGAAACAGAGAGAAAGACATATCTGCAGACAAAATAAACCATCTATCACCACAAACTCCAGTCTCAGTTCCAATCAAAGAGACCCATTCATTATTTTTACGCTCTGTCATGCCGCAAGCAGGAAATAAAGCTTTATGAAAAGATGCACATATCTGCCTCTTAATCGTGCATTATCGATGCAAATGCTCTTGATGAATTTTAATAGCATCACAGCTGCCTGATCATCGCCTGTTAATAATACATGTGAGACTTGTTGTGACAACATTATGCATATTTAATCATTGTGTCCGGGATTACACAAGCTTACCGCGTTGCAAATATATACAAAAGGTAATTGATTAATTATTAAGTAAATGAATAAATCATAAAAACAACAGTGATCAAACAATAAAGGTTGTTTCCAGTTTGTAAACGAGGACTTTTTTAAAGGGATAGTTCACCCAAAAATGAAAATTCTGTCATTTACTCACCCTCAAATTGGTCCAAACCTGAATAAATTAGTTTTTTCTGTTAAACACAAGAGGATGTTTTGAAGAATGCTGGTAACCAAACAGTTTACGATTCCATAGTATCCCCCCACCCCTCAAACTATGGAAGTCAATACCTTCTGTCAACTGTTCGGTTTTCATTTTTGGATGAACTATACATTTAAGCACCAATAGCTATACACTTCAAAAAATATATCAATCACCATCTTGCCTATAAAAATGATAATTACTAGCAGAATTACAATCAAGTTTAAATATACATACAGTATACTACCAGTCAAATGTTTGCAA
This sequence comes from Carassius auratus, assembly GCF_003368295.1. Classification (NCBI taxonomy): domain Eukaryota; kingdom Metazoa; phylum Chordata; class Actinopteri; order Cypriniformes; family Cyprinidae; genus Carassius; species Carassius auratus. Next base: position 11,579,290 of record NC_039248.1, on the reverse strand, counting down.
ATATGATTATTATTTGATCAAAAATATAGTAAAACAGTAATATATATATATATTCAGATGTTAAAGGAACACTCCACTATTTTTGAAAATAGGCTCACTTTACAACTCAGTTGAGTTTTACCATTTTCGAATACATTCAGCCGATCTCCGAGTCTGGCGGTAGCACTTTAGCTATAGCTTAGCATAGATAATTGAATCTGATTAGACCATTAGCATTTCTCTCAAAAATGACCAAAGAGTTTAGATATTTGTCCTATTTAAAACTTGACTCTTCTGTAGTTACATCATGTTAAAAGACTGACGGAAAATTAAAAGTTGCAAACTTTGCTGCCGTACCATGGGTGCAGCAGGCGTAATGATATTACGCAACACCTGAAAATAGTCCACAGCCAACTTCCAATAGTAGCCTATTTTCAGGCACTGTGTAATATCATTGCGCCTGCTGCACCTGTGGTATGGCAGCAAAGTTCCTTGATCATTACACCGGAATGAGAGTATAGTTCCTAGACATATCAGTATAACTTCACTGCCAGGTAAGTGAAATGATATTATCTTGCTGTTGAAGTTTTCTGACTACAAGCAACCAAAAAGCCATTTTAAAGTGGTTAAGCAAATAATAATAATAATCGGCAGGGATCGCCAGACCAATACAATTAGTGTACATTCTCTATTTTAAAACCCACGAGCCGCCACTGCATTTATGTCCTCCTTAGAGAGAAACTATCCACTGTATGGACTGTCACCGAGTGCAACGTTTACCGTCCGGTCGTTTGTTGACAGTCACTGTAAGAACCGAGAAGACAGAACTTGAAAGAGTGAGATAAATCAGAAAACAGCAGCATTCTGAGAAGCTCTTTGCTTAAGGCCTCCAGAATATCACATCTTCTTTTCTCCTAACAGGACCAGACAGAGTGCACATGCTCTGTGCTCTCACTGCTGCACGACTCCGGGGCAGATGCCATCATGCCCATTGTTAGCGGCAGAGCAGAAAAGAAGTGATTTCAGCGTTCGCTACACCTGAAAGGACCGATCTCCATTAGCAAATGGAGGTCAGCTGCATTAGATTCCCACACTAAATATAGTTATTGAGTAACACGGAGAATAAGGCTGAATGACTTGGACGGCGTCTGAATTCAGAGAGGCTTGGAGGCTGAGGTGGAGGTAGCAGCCGTTCAAGTGCTTGTGCATGACTGATCCGACCTGACTTCGGCAGCACAGAAGGCTCAATTTGGGTCTACGTTTCACATTCCGGGGCACTTCTGCAGTCAACCATGCACACAAACATTTACTCATACCCATAATGCCAAATCCGGCAATGAGGAATACACAGAAGAGAAAAGAGACCTGACAGCTCCGATGAGATGCAACCTCTAAGTTTCTCAGGTACTCCGTGCTTTATGGACATGCAAGGGCATTGGATGATAAAACAAGGAATGGAGGACAAAAGACAAAGAGATGACACCTTGTTGAGTTTTTGCGGTGAATCTAAAATAGCCAGAAGCCAAGAGCTGGTCTATTATTATTATTATCATCTCTCCATTAACACAAATACATTGTCCTTGGCTTGACTGCTAACTTGTGTCTCACACACAAGATATCATGCAAAGGAAGCATAGCACTATACTATTGCTCATATTTAGGCTTAGAAAAAGAACTAAATTAACAGTCACCAGTTGCATGGTTTAAATTGAGTTCAAAAATAAACAAACTGGCTTCTACTGAAAACATCTGGGACATCTCATGCGTCGTCTAACAGTGACAAAAATACATACATAAATAAATAAATATAATCAGGGTTATGCAGGGTGTTTTTTTCACTCTATCCAGCGTGTGATAGCGAATATATTAAATAATCCTCATATTAAACCACCAAAATGAAAATACTGTAACACATACTGCTTGTGTGAGAAAACGCCTAACGGTGAATTGTGTGTATATATGTGTAAAAATCTGTAAAAAAAAATAAAAAATAAAAAAATAAAATTCTCACATTAAACCACCAAAATGAAAATAACATGTACAAACTCGCAATATGTCTTCATGCTTTGCGACAGGTGGTGTTTCACAAGAAAACCATGAGTTCAGGAAAACTGCATCATCTTGAATCAGAAAGTCAAATAATTACATTGCTTCAAAGTACCACTTTAATTATAAAAATAAATAAAATGATTAAAAAAAATTCTCAAAAATAAAATAAAAAGGAACAAAATCTAAATCAGCTAAATAAAGCTAAATAATTGCAGTAAGCAAGTAGGGACAAAACATCATTAGATTTTCAATTATTAAAACAATAATAAAATGCTAAAAATAAAATTAATTTTAAATGTAAAACAAATTAAATTAAAATAAACCTAACAATGCTGTAAAAAGTGTTGAAGGAGGGAAAAACATAATTGTATATTTAATTCTAAAATAATAATAATAATAATAATAATAATAATAATAAAATTCAGTAAGCACCCAACTAACAAGAGAATAGTGTCTATCAAGAACATTCTACCTACCAAGTGCAACCTGCAAAAATCTTGTTTTTATTAATAAGCTGTTGAACTAGTCAATATTCCACAATCAGGGTCCAATGCAATAGATGTAAACGGTTTAAATACAATGTTGTTTGGTGACTGCTTTAAGAGATTTGATTTACAGACATAATGCAAGGCAGACGGCGCTAAACACAGCTCCTGAATCCTAGGAGCCTAGCACATAATCAGTTGTTTTGTTGTTGGGAATGAGTGGCAGTGTATTCCTGCAGGGCTGAGTTTATTCCCACAGGATTGTGTACGGGTGAGGAAGTGTGTGTGTGGGGGGCGGGTGTTTGTCAGCAGGAAGCCTTGGGGACGTCATAATGTGTGACTGGTGTCCAATGGAGAGGGACACACTGTTTGCTGACACCTAGACAGCAAGGAGAGACGGGGGGCGGCTTAAAGCTGTTGAAACATTTTAAGCCTTTCTGACACGCCACTAAAGCTTCATGCAAGCTTTTATTTGCTATCATTTAAACAAATGAAGTAAATACTTAACATACTATATCAGATACTAAAATAAGTCTCTCACCAATGGAGTTTAGGTTCCTTGCCGCTGTCGTCTCTGGCTTGCTTAGTTGGGGACACTTATTTTCCAGCGATTTCATAGACTTGATTGCACAGAAACTATTTAAACTGAACTGAGCTGGATGATGACATCACTGAATTCAATAGCCGCTTTTCCACTGTCGGGCCAGTGCGAGCCAGGGCTTAAAACGGGCCAGGCGGGGCTAATAGCCTCGGGCCAGTAGCACTGAGGCCAGAATAGCACACCGTTTCCACAGTCAGGCCTGAAGCTCCGCTGCGGGTCACTAAAACATGCCCTTTACACGCCTCTCAGGAACAACATCATGCAACCCCATCATTTCACCAACAAAGAGAAGTTATTAGAAAACCAATAAGAAATAAATCACTGGAACATGCGCGATCAAAAAAAGAACATGATAACAGCTTCCTTTTGTTTGCATGCTTTGTTAAATATTTAAATTCAAAAGCATCAAAGTTTTACTATACCAGATAAAATGTGTTTAATGTATACACGATTGTGATAGAGAATAAGAAGCTGACGTCTGATTTCTTCAAATGGTCACATTTACTATGTTTACTATGGTAACGTTAAAAACGTTGTGCATGGTCTTTTGCATCGCTTATATTTCTGCCTGTTTAGTGATTATAATCTCAACTTATTATAAAAACTTTTTAATACTGGTGTTAAAGCTGTTCATAATCTTTCTGAAATGATCCACGGTGCTGACGCTCTCCAGACGCGGGGAAACTCCTCTTTGTTCATAACCCCTCCTCTAGCCCCAGCTGGCCCGCTTTGGCCCAAGGTTTTCGTTGGGCCAAAAAAACCTGGCCGTTGGTCCCAAGGAAGCCCAGATGAGGCACGATCAAGCCCCGGAAGTGACAGAGGAAATGCGACTGGCCCTGGCACGCACTAGCACGCCTGCTTTAAGCTCGACAGTGGAAACACGGCTATTGATGAACTGCCTTTAACTGAAAATTGAGTGTGTACTATTGTAATTTTGCATTACTGACACACTATTTTCCTATTTAATACTCCAAAGCTGCTTTGACAATCTGTATTGTTAAAAGTTTTACTGTATATAAATAAAGGTGACATGACTTGACTATAAGCAGGATAAATTGTATAATACTAGTGTAATGCTGTTCGTAAGATGGGAAGAAGGAGGCAGGAACCGCTGAACATTTAAACAAAAACTGTAATAATAAAATAGACAAAACACAGTGCGACAGCCCCTCGCGGATGACTACCGCGCATAAAACAAAACCAAAACACAAAATAAAACTCAGGCCTGGTCCTCTCTCGTCCTTCACTGTCGTAGCTCCTCTTATTATCCTTCCGGAGCTCCTCCATGGGACTCGAGACCGGTGAGTGGTGCAGGTGTCGCTCACTTCCAACTACTCCACCGGCCTTGACCCATTCCCACGGCTCTCGGCCCCGCCCCACTCATCACAACTAGTAATCACACCTAAAATATTTTTTACTTGCCAAAATATTGCAAAACTCTTGTAGACATTGAAGGTGGGCTCTTTTGACATGGGACAGTAAGCAAGCACCTACCTACCATCCAGAACACGCTAGCAACCAAACAGAAACATGACAATGTAAGAAAATAGTTTTGCTATGTCAATAGTTAAGCTATGACAAGTCAAAGTTTTGGTGACCACACACAGTACCTGAAATATAAACTTTCCAGAGCAACTGTCAGGGAAACTTTGACAACTTTGGATTCAAATGCTGGAGAACACGATCATTAGGTTTAATACAAACATGTGGAATTAATGTAGTCAAAAGAGGATGTACCAAATTATTGAGTTTTAAATACAATTGAAAATACAGTCAACTTAACTTTTCACTCAAATTGTTAGTATAATTATTAGTGGGAAAACATTAAATAGAGGACTTATCACTAAAGTTTATACATAAATGTTAGCCTAATTTGCTGGGGAAAAGGCAGTGACATGCTATTTGTCAATTCTGATTTGCATAACTGAAACACATACAGTTACCAAGCCATTTGCTTCTCATATAGCATAGGCTGATTTTGAACACTCTGAATAGCGTTGTATCAGACTTTAATTAATATATTCACAGCATGTCCAGATGTTAAGTAGAGGGGGTATGATGAAATACCCTGTGAATGATGACTTAATAAGCCCCATAATGCATGGTGCCAGATTGCATCTCATTTATTCACCGATCATACACGTATAGAATCTTATGAGTTCTCCTTGAGCGTAATCAACAATAAAAAGAGCTTCGTGGCATTTTTAAAAGTTCATAAAAGAGTGTATTTTGTCACTGTAATTTACAACTGCTAACAAAAAAATAATAAGATGGTGTGTATGTATATATAAGTACGTACATACATATATAGAAACACACACACACACACACACATACATAACACATATATACAGTAATAATTGTAAATAATTTTAAACAGAATAATTGCTATTATTTATATAATTATTTTCTTATTGAACAAAAACTTTGTGTTTATTTTTGGTTTAGAAAGCAATACTTTATATTGGACAAGATGAATAAAATACTGAGGAAGATCTTAATTTTTAGCAATGCATGCAACATTTAACATTTTCTTATTCTATCCATTTTCTTTTTATTTATTATATTATTTAAAAGCCCTTGCTATGTGTACTGCATTAAGCTTACTGAGACTTGTTATAGGACTTGTATATCATTGCTGTTATGTTGATTTTGACTGCTTCCATTGTCCTCATTTATAAGACGCTTTGGATAAAAGTGAAGAGAGAATGCAATTATTGTTTAAACCCATATTTAACAGCTCTCCAAGACAGGCCAAGCCAGTTCATGTGCCCTTCAACCTATTGCTATCAAGCAACCTAAACACAACTTATGCACTTTGACTATGATCTACCAAACAATTAGCTCTCAACCTCATGAGAGATCCTTAGACTTAACCAAGCAAAAAAACAGATAATGTGCAAGAGATCATCTGCTTCCATTTCATAGTCTGAGTCACAAGCTTACACATGTATACACACTTGGGAGGTTTGGCACGCTAATGCATGCTCACACTGTTGCACGTGGCCAAACATCTTAAGGCGTTTGTATTGGAGTAGCGTAAGAGCCAGCTCATAGTTTCTCCTCCAATCACACCCCAATCCTCTCTTCTCGCCTTCTCCCTCGCCAGTGGATCATATACAGCTCAATCAGCATGTGAGAGTGCATCCCCGCGCGGCATAAGGAAACAGGGGGCCAGCTGTCTTCTCTGCCTTATGCTTCCCATGACAGTTGCTCTGGCAGGCAGGACCCTGCTCCTGACGAGAGGTTCTCTGCAGCATATGAGTCCTCAAAGCTGTAGCCAGTCATTCAGGCCCTGAGTGCAGAAGGTAATGAATAGTACTATGCTGCGATATTCATTCGTTACTGCGCCACCCACTGACTATGCCAAGTTTGACTGCGGAGGATGCTTGGGGGAGAAAAAGATGGATAGCATAAATGATCAACGTCATCATCAGCTGTAACAGGAAGTCACTTTTTCCAAAGCAGACAAGAACTGGAGACACACGTCTTTGAATTGTATCGATGTCGAAATACTACAGCATTAATTATTTATGACTAAACGCTTTTTTTATGAGCGTTTCTGGACCTATTACAGCTTTGATTTGTGTGAGCACTGAATCAGTCCAGCTGTACAGCACTTTTATAGTCTCTAATAGGGCTGTCAAAACTTCAATTTTCAATACCAGGATACTGAATACACGCTTATTCATATTTGAATAATGATTTATATCCATTACAACAATTTATATGAACTAAGTACTATTATAGTATTATTAGTTTTAAACGTTTAATTCATAATCCAAAATATTATTAAAATAACAGTTTTCTATTTTAATATATTATGCAGCCATTACTCCAAAGTTTAGTGCCACATCATCCTTCAGAAATCATTCTAATGTTGATTTGCTGCTCAAGAAACATTTCTTATTATCATCAATGTTGGAAACATTCATGTAAGCATCATATCTTTGTGGAAACCATGCAAAAAAAAAATTATTTGAACAGAGAGTTCAAATTAAGAGTATTTATCTGTAATAGCAAATCTTTTTAAGCATTATTAATGTCTTTACTGTCACTTTTGATGCATCCTTGCAGAAATTATTATTTTAATTAAATAAAAGATACTACTTATCCTGAACTTGAAAGGCAATGTACATAAATAAATATTATTAATTAATTAAATTAAGAGAACAGAATGCAGCCTTCAAGCATTTGCCAAATAAGAATTTACATTAATTATTTAACATATTTCTAAATGGTAAAGACATTTTTTTTTTTATGAAACAAGAAATCAGATAAACTTGAGCAGATACATGGTTTTTCAAAGTGTTCAAATGTTAGTCAGACAAAGTGAAGGCACCAAATGTAGTCATTACTTGTTACTACTAATAATGCAGGAAGACAGGTATTTTTACATTTATTAATATTTTAGTACCAACTTAGTACCTTGGTATTTTTTACCACCTCTAGCCTCCAAAATACTCATGAAATATTCAGCCAAACTCTTACAGTTATTATTTTTTTCTTTTTAAAGTTAACAGAGGAAGTCTTGCTTCCTTTGACAGAGCTTTTCCTTCCACGGTGCCACAGAGACAAGGACATGATAAAAGTTAACATACAAAGGCTTCCTTCTGTTTAAATCCAGACACGTTATACTTGCAGTGAATAACAGTTCCTTTTCAGACAGTCTCGTACTCCTGTACTCTATGTTTCCTCCTTCCACGAGTCAAAGATAAATCACGCTCCAACACCAAAATGAATTTTCGCCTAATTTATGAGGAAAGCTGCAAGGAAGCTTTGGCAAACCAATTAGCAGCCACACAGTCAGGAAAACACTTGCCAAATCCAACAAAGACAAGAAGTTCCTAAACTTCAGAGAATTTGTGAACGGATATCAAAGACCAAACAATAAAAATAAATAAATACGGTATCTGCAGAAAACAGATACTGTTAAGAGTTTTTTTTGTTGCTGTTGTTGTTTGTTAACCAGCCTCTATGAATGGGGAATACTAATATTACGGTTACACAATGACCGATGAATTGGCGAGATCCCAATTTGTCGGTCATTACCGACATGACGTCTCTGAGGGATACATCCATAACCGAGAAGTAACTTCAACCATTTTACTACAAGGAAACGCTTTAAAACGGCTAAAAATGACTCACTTCAATTTCTTCAACAAGACAACTGCACATTTTTCTAGCGAATGACTTAATGACATACTTCTAACTCTTAGACAAAGAAACAATCAACATCTGTGAATAAAATCCCAACTAACATCACCATTAACACATACCATAATTATCTAAATAAATGGCTTGTCAGGAAAAAAATATGAATTATACCATTTGTAACTAGCTGGAAGAGTCTTTGTCTAATCTGATCTCTTTGTTGCTTTGCCACTTCCTGTAGCTGCCAAATTTGGAAAGCAGACCCCGTTGAATGTGACACAGCCCACTCATCTGCTGCATTTCAGCACAGATTCTAACAGTTAGTTCTGGACACCCAATTTGATTTGATTTACTGATTTTTTTATTAATTGATTTCATCCTAAAACATCTCAATGCAGGCTTTACTAACATATAATCTTCAAATTGTTAGCTCTACCCACCCTGTAGAGCTTGATGCTAATCACTTTGATATCAGAGTCTTTTCTTTTTCTAGTTTGTGTAATACCTGTGTGCCGTGCCATTGTTTAAAATCAAACTTATCATGAAGCTCCTCCATGCAGAATTTAAAGATGGTCTCACTTAGAATTTTTAAGTTGAATTAGCAACAAAACTTAAATAATTAGACAATTACTACATATAGAGCATATTTAAGAAGTATGAGGGAAATGACATATACTGTAAACATATGGGGCATATTTAAATATGATATAAATGTATTTTTGGATGCTGTTCAATCATTTCTTTCTTTTTTTTTTTTTTGGAAACTCCCACTTCACAACGTTAATTAGCTCAAATAACAAAAGTACGAATGCTTTGGATCCATGGCGCCCTTCAAAAAGGCCACTGTGAAAAAGCACCTATTCTGCAATAAACGCTAACAAAGCACTTCTTCTAACAAGCAACACTGTTGGCGCCATTAATAAGCAGTTAAATCACACGCAGCTGGATTAATTGATAGAGGCCATCAAAGTGATGGCAGAGTTAATGAACATTTCACGGTGGAGGTAGAGTCGGGAGATTCCGCAGAGAAATACAGGGGAGGAGCTGCCCAGCATGGATGAAATGTTAGATGCTACAGGGTCTTTGTGTAACTCAGGAAGAGAGCGATCAAGATTTATGGCTTTCTGACCCGCCTGGTCTAGGGAAGGATGCTGCTTGACGCTACAGGGAGGCAGGTGAGGGTGGAAGTGGGTTTGCACACAAACAGCTCAGTCTCCGGAGGGTGACTGGGCTTGCCTACACATGCTGTCAGAGAATTGAGAGATGCTGATGGGATTATATGATCCACAGATTGGACAACCGAGTGCTGAGAGACTGCTGGAAGACCTCTCCTCTGGAAAAATGAGGTGTAAATGAAATATGAACGAGCTACAAGTAGTACTGACCTCCAGAGTGAGGGGGCGGCCCGCAGAGAAGCACAACTCCTTGTCCTTCCCGGACAGACACAGAACTCCGCTTGTGGGTTTTGAAGTTTTCCAAATCTGAAAAAAAGAAGAGAAAACAGAGAAAAGCATTACACTTATGCTAATATAGACTGTAGATTCATGAAAATATATGCAGCAAATTCAATGTGATTTGTATTTTATTTCTAAAAAACTATTTTACGCTACAATCAGTGAGCCACACAAAGTTAAAGCCTTGGAGGAGTGTCTATACCGATGTGGTAAATAGCCTTCAGCTGGACTGGAGGCTAAATCACCTCCCATTGCGAGAGTTTGAGCCTCTTGCTGACTCAGACTAGAATAAACGGGCAAAAAATGTTCGGGATGAAAGATAAATTCAAAAAGATGGGGCCAAAGAGACTGGGAGAATGTCTAGCACATATTACTGACATTCATGACATCCTGCTGTGTTTTGAATGTTATAGTGCTACTGGATATTTCTTTCTCATGCAATACTCCACCACAATGCTTTGCTGCAGTACGTGTTGCTAAGGTGTTGAAAGTGGATTTTAGTGCATTGCCATTCAGTTGCTAGGGTATTCAAGGTGGTTACAAAGGCACTTTAAAGCAAGTCATTTCACTCTGTGGACATTTTGCTAACGTCCCCCAGACAGCTACTTCAATATAAAAAAAATTTACCTAACGCAGTAAAAAAACAGCAATGTTTATTCTCTTTCACAATATTACAGTGGCAGATTATCAATTAATAAATAATATGTTCCAAAGTGTTCCAAAAGTGTTCCAAAACCAAAGTGTTACTGTTGCTCAGTGGTAGAACACTTTGTTAGCAGTGCAAAAGGTTGTGGGTTTAATTCCCAGGGAACACACATACTGGTAAAAAACTATTGCCTGAATTGATGTTGCTTTGGATAAAATTGTCTCCTAAATGCATTAAAGTAACAAAGATTTAGTTTCAAGCATTTTATCTCCTTAAAAAACACTTACGTACCATAGTCAATGATTTGTAAACTAATACATGTTTGCATCACATAACCAGCTTCACATGTATGACTTTTCTGATGTAGTAAACTTGCTCAGTAGCCCACCTGGTAAACCACTTCTCTTGTGAAACGAAGAAACACAAGTCATGATAAAAGCTCAAAAACTTGTAGAAGCAAGGTAAAATGGCAGTGTGTTTTTATCCCAAGTTCACTTTGGGTTTGGTTTAGTCTCTATGATGTTATTTCCGAATATGCAGTAGAGCATTAACTTTTTAGTGCCACTCATGGGACATTTCACAATTCGTACAACAACCAATTTAATAAAACATTACAGATTCACATTTCTCAGTTTTGGATAAAACTGAATTTGCGAACTTCACTGGACATGTTGTGAAAAGACTATGGCAACGTAATACTGCTTTGCAATAATGTCTCCACTGACACAATTTTTTTCCCCAACCAACGGAACCTCTCTTTTGTTTGTGTGTGTGTGTGTTTCAGTGTTTTTTTATCAATGTAATGAAATTCAATACTTTCCCAGATATTTTGGACAAAAACAATGTATCAAATAATGTCTGTAGCAAAAACGCTGTGGTCCAAGCTTAACATTCAGGCCTAGTTTTTCATTTAATTATATATTATGATTATTATTATTATTTTTAAGGATTTCCTTACTAAATATTGCATTGTGTTTAAAAGTTCACTGAAAGACCATCAAATCTACAATCACCAGCAATTTTATTTGACAACATTTAACATATTTGGAGTAAAGATAAGGACAAAGTCAATGGGTCCCTCCAAACAGAAGAGCGCTCTTGCCCAATTGGGGTGGTGTTTTGCTAAGCGTGAGCCACACATGAGTGCTTTTAATGGCTCCTGCAGTTATCAGGCCCCCTCTGAGTTGTATTCATCACAAATCGTGCTGGCAACCATTACAAAGCAGTTCCAAAAAACGCATCAGAAACTGAATTTCCTTTCCTTTGAAACTAATTTAGATTTGACAATTGACGGAAAACAATAACAAGCCACAACAGCTTCCTGCTTCTCCCTTGCGCAATTGTTGCCTAAAATCATTGGGAAAGGTAATTCGTACAGGCAGATCGAATGCATGGATGGCCGCCTTGTAAAGTCTCAGGTGGGAACTTTTGAAATGTGCTTCGTTACAGGGTCCTTTATTGTTTTTCAGAAACAAAAATGAACAATTAGATGATAAGCCTAGGCAACTGACTAGACACTGGGGTTAGTTGTAACACAGGGAAGTTTATGCTAGTTTTCTTTAGTACTGCTTTTATATGTTGGTTTCAAACCATTTTGTAAATTCTTTCCAAATAAAAACAACCTGAATTATTAAGACAACAAACATAATTAAGGACTACTGGATTGAGAAAAGCTGTCACATTTATATATAAGCAGGTCATCATATGTGAGAAAATGATATAATTTCTAATACCTAAGGGCCTTTTTTGTATGACTTCATAATTATTTAAATGTTTAATATGAGCTGAAAAGCCTACAATAGTTTATTCAGTGTCAGGTTCTCAGTGTGACAGCTTACCACATGTAATGTGACAACATGCCCGACTTTATAATAATAAAATAGCACGTCTTTGCTGAAATGTGTCTTTTTAAAGAATGTGTCTATCCAGAAACTGTCTTTCAGTACTAAACCTACAGTACCATGAGAAATATTCACTGGATTAAAAAGTGTGAAAACATACGCACTGAAAAAAAGAGGAAATTGAGAGACTTCATGAATTAATTTGCTTAATTCCCATACCTAAAACCCACCACTAAATTCCGCTCTCAACATGACTGGAATAATCTTGAAATTATTTGATGTTAAATCACTGAAGAGAGTTTTAATGGCATTCCTGTTGCACTTCAAGGATCAAAAATATAGATGCTGATGTAAAAAAAAAAAAAAAAAAAAAAAAAATTCTGCGAGACCAGCACGCTTTTGAATTGGAAAGAGTGAAGTCAGCTTTGTGAGCCCCCGCTGTCATCTTCCTCAAAGGGATTCTGCAGTCGCTCAGCTGAAAAGTACATCAAAGTTCAGAGACCCCTTTACTTGAGTGACTCACATTGAAGAACACCTCACAACTGGCCTCATCTAACAACATCATTACCATGAGCTCTTATATAGGTCGGTATAAGTCTCAAGCCACATGCTAATGCTGACATTTAATGGCACACATTGCACAAATCAGAAGAATTAACCCACATTAACCTCGTCTCCAATGATCCTGGTTCTGTGGTGTCACCTGGAGCACTCATGCAGAGATGAACTGGCTAAATCAATGCTAAATCTTCCTCACTTCCCCCTATAAACACAGACCAGCGATTGGTTCTGCTTCGGGGCTAGATTTAAATGCAAAATTATGGCACTCGGTGGTTTATGAAGATGACTAAAAGGTCAGCTTGAATGTGTCATGTTGGCTAGAGGACAAGTCTATTAGGGGGCTTTGGCTAATTATTCCTTAAAACATAAATTTCCTTCTAACCCTGGGAGTCAGCGACAATTTGAAATACTGGTCTTCTATTAGGAAAAGCAATTCCTGTGCATTTTTCACAGATTAATATGTGACTTTGTGGTAAAGGCTCAAACACCTCTGCAATGAGCAATCTGTAATGAAGGAGTAATTTATGTAATTGCTTTTTCGCTGGGACAGAAAATCCACATCAGTGAGCTGCTGAAACCAAGCTGGCTATTTTTTTTTTTTTTTTACGGATGATGGTGAACGGGTAAGAAATGACACTAAATTATGTTGAAATTCACACTTATTTTAGTAACTGGTACAACTTACTGTGTTTTTAAAATTGCCACTTTGTGCGAAAAAAAACAAACAAAAAACTTACATGTGGTTAAAATAAAATAAAAAATTAAATAAACATAAAAATATGTATCAGGACAGCTGGGCCTTTTTCCCTAAAGCCCACCGAATGCTCAGCTTCCAAAGGCAACTGAAATGAATTCAAGTCACAGATGTGTCATGAATTGTATGAAGCTTATTGACAGACTGATAATACTTGTAATACTTGCAGGCTAATTACCCGTATGAATGTCAGGGCATGGCTGGGAATGAGGCATGCAAATTATTCATCATTTGTTCATATTAATGTGACACAATGTACTAGTCTTTGTTTTGGAAGGCAATTACAAAAAAATCAGTATTCAGTATTTGTTCGTGAAAAACGGGCTTTACAGTGAATTCAGTCAAATAGAGTCCTTCTGTCATTACTACACTGGCAGATGGACAGACAAAAGAAAAAAAGATGTTTTAAAAAAAAGCTTTTATAAGATTCTACCTTCATAAACCGTTAAAAGAATAAAATAATTGGTTATTCTTATTGAATATGAATATTAAATCAATACAATTTATTTGAATGAATATGCATCAGTGCACACCAATATAATATATTTTTACTACAATTTTTAACTTTAGTAATATTTACAGTAAGTTAAGTCTACACATTACCCAAACTTCAAGGAAAATCCTGGCAGTAGTGCCTGGATTGTGGCCAATAAGCAAACCAAACAGCGAGCGCTTGAGCACTCATGATTATAACCCTATTGGATTCGATCTAGACATGACGGGAAGGCAACAAAGGGCTGGACTGCCACTTTCATGTCAATGAAACACAGGATGTTAGATAAAAGACTAACAGAAGCCATACAATTGAGAGCCTGCAAGAACAAAGTGGACAAACACATTCAACATCTAAGGTACTGAATTAATTTGAGGCAGGAAAAAAAGAAAAGAATGTCTTTTGGGGTATATTTTGGATAGAGATAAAAGCCGGAGTGATTTGGAGAGGGGACATATGGTCTTCCGCAGTGAGAGTGGGGCGCACCAGGTTTGATCGCAGCCGGTTTACCTTTATCGGGCTACTGACAATCCCAATCCTGATGTCAATATAGTTTTTTTGTCTGCCTTTTATTTTTGGGAAGGTTACAAGTGGTGCTCCGCGCTCCATAAACACACACCGAAAAGAGCAAAGAGACTATTGTTGTTTAAAGTACTCAGCAGGCTGTTTCCTTCAGGATAGCACACAGCTGAGGTTTTTCAAAAAGAAAGTGAAATAGACAGAAAGGAAGAGGGGTACTTAAATGCTTCTTTTAATATACACAGCTGAATCCATTCACTTTTTTATTTCCCCTGAAGAAACATGGCATAAAAGCATCCGGCACCAGCCACTCACATGAAGGCATGACTTTGAAAAGAATACACGCACACGCATGCTCATAAACATTTGGGGCTGGGGGGATCCAGATGGTATTCATTTAAACAGTTCAGACAATGCAGTGTTATGAAATAAAAATGTGGTAAATACGCATTTAACACTTACAGGGATTCTCTAAATCAGTGCTTGTCAACTGGTTTGGCTTCAGGACACAAATTTTACACTAAACATCAGGTAGAAGCCAAATTGTTTTGAACTGTTTAAAATCAGATGTAGACATTTACATTTAAGTATAATTTAAAATGTAGAATAAATGACAAAAAAATAATTAGCAATAAATAAACTGTGTCCAAAAAACAGCTTGCATTGGAAATAAAAATAAATCAAACTTTTAAAATGTCAAAATACCCTTGATACACCATAGAAATTCTTATTTTCCCAAAACAGCAGCAGTTTAATTCCCAGTTCAGTCATGGTGTTAGTGTCAAACTGTTACTATATTCCAATGGGGAATGTCTATTTTTTTTATTTATAAAAACTTTGGGAATTTATTTAATCTCTAATAACTAACAGCATGTGTTTTTACCTGAATGACAGGCATGCATTTTGGACTGAGAAACAAGACATGGTGCTGCCATGACGCAATGTCCCATGAGCACTTTTCCGATTCTGCAATTCATAACGGTTCGAAATGAAGAAAAACGACACCACTGAAGAACTTCCAGCTATGTAAAACCGATCTGATGGGAGGTAGAGTAATCTAAATGAACCTGACTATCAAGAGCCGCCACCGTGGGCGATTTGTAAATGCCAGCATAACTTATCATGGTCCTAGTGAGCTGTCGTGTCTTTATAAAGACTGGTGATACACGCGACCCACCCTCCACAGGAAGGAGATATAATCCTCAAATCAGACTGGCAAAGGAACTCCAGCTGTTTCTCACTGTCAATTGGGACTGAATAAAAAGAAATCCCTCAGATGCTTGATTACCAGCTCTTCCTCTCTCCCTCTTTATTAGCTGTCACATTTGTACCCCTGTGAATATTTCTCAGGGTAGGTTTAATTTTGAAAGTCAATTTCTGTACAGACACATACCTTGAAATCTGAGCTACAAAGCTCAAGCTATTAAACCATTACTGGTCAGGAAAAATGATATTTGTATCTGTAGTTCATTTAACGTGTTTAAACCAGCAGTGGTGCATGTTGACACAATTCAATTATTCTTGGGAAAAACACCAGTATTACTACAGTATCTACACCATACCTGAACTAAAAGTTATCATATAAAAAAATATCGCAGTACAAAGGTGTAGAAACAATTTGCACTTACAAAAATGGCAAGCAAATCTCACGTTAGAAAAAACAAACAAACAAAACAACCCCCTCCCCCGCAAATAACACTGATTTAAACGTAAGCTTGAAATACAAAGAAATAGTATTTTCTTCTTAAACACATTCACATATTCTGTTTAATTTACAACCTTTTACAACATTATTTGTCCATGTATTGTCGACTATTTAATGAATTCATAATAATTATGTAATGCAAACGATTAATAAAAACAAAAATGTTAAAGGCACCACAAAAAATATCAAACCACTGTTTCAGCCAATGAAATGTCAATTTGCCTCAATATAAATACATTGAACCCAGTTTAGACTTCATTATATAGAGTTTGCATTGCTTTAATGTATGACGCTATGATTTAGTGAATTTCTGCTTTTCCTCGAAAGAAAATTATAGTACATTCACAAAAACAAGACTAATTTTTTTTTTCTTCGAAACTAGACGTTCTAAACTACTGCTATAGAAAGAAATAAAAAAAGCATTTGTGCAATCAGACTCCAAACCTCACTATTTCTGAGATTCCGAGCCCTTCTGACAACTAGATCTGGTATCTTGACTATATATAGTATGTAATGTCTTCAGTATTCACTGACCCATCAAATAACATCAGCTGAACTGCAAAATATTCTTTCAACCTGTCACCACAATGTTCAACATGTTGTTAACTCTGCAGATACGCAGTTTAATTTCTTACAAAGTCAAAAAGAACTTCAATTGTTATTGCCCATTAAGAGCGAGGTCTTTTTCAGGACCCAAATATGAAAATGAGAAGATGGTACATATGTGAAATACGATTAAGACGCAGCACACAGCCTTCTCTATCAGTGGCATTTTAATTAAAACATCCTGCAATTCCCCAGAATGCAATTACTGCTTTAGGGATTGGTGCATCGACACTGACAATTTTTCTCATTTCCTATGCATCTACTGACAACCCTTTCAATATCTGCCTAATTCATCCAGTCCTATTCAGAGAGAATGAAAAAAGGAACATTTTATCACATCCAAAGAAAGTCTCTTTTATAACCTGTACTTTTGATCATTTGAAATCACACAAAGGCAACATACAAGCTTACACCAAAGTAATCATAAATGTATTTTCACACATTAAGTGATTTTCAACAGTCATTTATTTGAAAAGAAAAGGCAGAGGTGTTTAGAGACAAATACATTATAAGAGACGCAAACTACTTCATGAGCCACCTATTCTTTCCCAAGCTGACAGAAAGCTGCTAAATGTCTGCATGAATTAAATCCAGTCTTGTGCAAATTGTATTATACAAAAGACAAATAAATCTCATGAAATGGCTTCATTCATGTTGTTTTCCTTTCTGTGTTAATGTTTTTCTTAATGAAGCAGGATTTAAAAAACTGACAAAGGGACTCATTTTAAAAGTAAAGCCATTTTCCCCCATATAGACATGTTTTTAATCATAACATCAGTGTATTAATGTATTAACAAAACCACTCTAAGTCAAAATTTAAGGTTAAGGAATGATCTATACTTACTGTATTTAGAAACCAGAAGTGTGGTTTCAAATGTATTTTAAAAAGTGTATAATTGACAAATTTGGTATCATAAACTATATAACCCATAATCCTCTAACATATTTTTCAGAGAATTTCGCAGAGAATAGTAAGAGCAAATGCCGTAGCTGAGTTAGTCTATCAATACTCTGAAACCATGGACAATTCTGTATATATATATATATTTTAATTAGTGCTTTCAAATGATTAATCGTGATTAATCACATCCAAAATGTTTGTTTACATAATATATGTATGTGTACTGTGTATATTTATTATGTATATATAAATACACTTACATACAGTAAATGGTTTTAAAATATTTATATACATAAATACATAAATGTATATACAAATAAATATAAAAATACATTTATGTATTTATATTATTATATTTGATATTATATATTATATATTAATAAATGTAACAACATATTTTTTCAAAAATATATAAATTTGTATATAAACGTTTGTATTTATATATACATAATAAATATACACAATATATACACATTTATTATGTAAGCATTTGTTTTGGATGCGATTAATCACAATTAATTGTTTGACAGCACAAATTTTAATATTTGGCAGAAAAATGTAAACACATAACTAGTAGTCATTTATAAATATAAATATTATAAATATTTATATATTATTTTGTATTCAATTACGTAAATCACAACTCTTTATGAGATGGATAGTATACTTCCATGAAAAACGTCAAGCAAAATGCTTAGCTTTTTTAGAGAAAATCTTTGATGTACCTTTGAGTATAAGAGGAGTCGCATATAATTGACCTCAAAGCTTATACATATAAACCAGCAGCCACAAACCTCCAATTTTCAGCATTTTCCTTAATCTCCTTTACAGCATTAAAACATTCGATGAAGTTGGAAATGGGACTTCTTGACTTCACCTTTATGTGTTCACAAGCACAATCTGGTCGCCTACAAATTCTCCAGCATTAGATACCAAATTAGAAAATATCCCATCTAATAACATCAGCTGCCCTTTAAATTATTCTCTTGAACCTGCACCACTCCATCATGCAGCGGAGTTAATTAAGCTATGGAGAGAGTAATAAAGAAGATGGATGTGGAGCAGTCAGAGATGCGTGCCCCCACCACACAACAACAACTGAAGCCTAGTAAGGTCAGAGACCAGCGATTGATGGATCTGTCAGCCAATTGTCTTACGATGACAGTGTACGTTCTCCCTACAGAATTTGGATTGTTCCTGCCATATAGTTCTATCGTCTTCAGGCAATGTGGTGAATCAGAATTCATTTAGAAAAGTCTGTTTGTCATTTGCGATCAGTGCTTTGCAACGTCCAGCTTTACAATAAATGTTTACACCTGTTGCACAGATCAAAGCTACGATCAGGTGGAACTACGCTAGGCGTAGACAATGCGTATCCACTCTGACACATTCTCCCGCAGTTATAGATATAGCTGAGACGACGCTCATGCAGCAATGGCTACAACTACTAAAATAGAAAGGATTTGCTCAAGACATCATAACAAGTGAAGCCACGGTGCCATGATTTCATTGAGTAAACATTTCCTAACAAGTCCACGTTTTTATATCTGAAGTCTCCTTGCACACTCCCATGACAGATTTAATCAATGTTAAGTAAAATATAATAAATTTAATACAATGCTTCTCTCTAAAGTTATTTTTTATAGCTTACAATCAAGTTTATGAGCAATGCATGTCTTTCCTGAGGTAAATGTAACTTAATGTGTCATGTTGTGTTTTACTGGCATCTTTCTGTGGCAAAAAAAAATAAAAAATACATGTTTATAGTTTTTATTTTGTGAAAATATTTGAAAGCAAAATCTGAAAGCTGATCTTATATTTCTGGTTAAAAGTAACAAAGCACAAAACTTATTGCGACTATTGGATGGCACGATGCAAATAATGAATGGAATTAAAGACATGAAATATTCCCAAGCATGTACACTGTCCTTCCAAGCAGATGTCAAATGGTTCTTTTAATATCCCAGTTCATATGTAATATTTTACTGCATAATTATAACATGCTGTAAAGATATTTTGTATTCAATGTCGGCAGGTGGTCTACACCGAGCTTTGCGATTGATATCACTTATCCTGCCCGAAAAGACCATCAACATTACAGTTCGCGTCAGCAGTAGGAATGAACTAACAGACATGAATCCTAAAAGCTAACAATGTCTGAGCAAATCATGACTTTTCACTTTACGCCTACCTCTGACTAGGCTTAAGATTTTGACTCAGACATAGCATACGCCGACAAGGTGCAATGGGAATAAATTCTAGGCACGACTTAAAGCGCATTTTAGTCTTGCCTAGTCTTACAACCGGGTGAAAGGCCCCAGAAGGTCTAAAGAAACAATAGAACTTACTGAAATGTATAATGTCTCATGTAATCAATAAAACAATAAAAAAAGAACTGTCCATTAATCTGATAGTCACCTTCAAAAAACTCTAGATTTTTTAAATTTTTTATAAATAAAGTATATGCACTATATTACATATTCATTATATTTTTACTTAACCAGTTTTATTCACTTTTTAATTTACATTTGAAAAAAATGTTATGAAAACCATTTTTTAATCAAGCATTTGGCAATAGTATATTCCAAATTATTTTATATATATATATTTTAACTTATGCATATTTACAATTATTTATTACTGATTTATTTTTATTAAAATACATCTAAATTATATAAAAATTGAAAGTTTATAGTTGACTTATTATCATGAAAAATAAAAAATAAAATTCACATACTGTGTCCTGTGCCCTCTGGAGAAATGATGCAATTAGTTTGGTAGTACACTATTTGAAAGCTTTTCTTGTGGTGTGTGGAAAGGGTGGAGCTTAAACCAATTAGCTGTCAGTCGTTGCTTGCAAAACAGCCATAACAAGGAGTGCAAGGCTTGAATGTGTTTCACTGAATCTCATTTTTTTTTATCTCATTATCAGTCCATATAAATGATGACTGCATGACTGAATCTGGCCCCTGAACAACCTGTGTGTATGTGAGATACAGAGTGAAAGAGAAACAAGAACGAGAGAGACTGAGAAAGCGACCAGGCTCTCCACAGGGAAATCATTTCCATTTTGATCAGCGAGGAGAACAAGGGCCACGCTACCAGTGTGTGCCGTCAGGTCTGCAGTGTCCTGTTTGTTTGGGCCTGATGTGTGCTGCTGAGGTTTGATCAGAGATCAGAATGTGACTTACAGGCAAAGGTTAGGCTGGACTCCCTGCTGACAATAGTCCCAAAGGAGTTGGAAGCAAGGCACTGGTACGTCCCAGCGTCCTCATCTTTATTGAGATGGTTGATGCGAAGGTTGCCTCCAGAGAGGCTGTGATGGGAGCCGGGTTTAGGGTTGAGCAGGCTGCCATTTAGCTTCCACCTACAATACAAAGGAGTTCACAGTTCAGAGATTTCAATACGAACTCATACATTTCTTATCATGACCTTCCATGACCTAAATGCCATAACAAAACTTATTTTGTAGATGTATTCGGTTATTCTCAAAAACAAGAGCATAAATGAAAAATAAATGAAACTATTAATTTACACCACCGTTCAAAAGTTTGTCACAGTACGATTGTCAAATAAATTAATACTTTTATTCAGAAGGAACCCATTAAATTAATCAAAAGTGACAATAGACATATATGATGTTACAAAAGAGTTCCATTTCAAACAATGTTATTTTTCTTTTCTTTTTTACTCAGCAAATAAACAGTTCACATAAATATATCGAGAAGCACAACAGTTTTCAACATTATTAATAATAATAATAATAATAAAAAGCTTCTTAAAGCATCAAATCGATATATATTAGAATGATTTTTACTTATATATATATAAGACTTGCACTCTATTTACTAACTGTTTATTTTCTATTAAAAAACCTTGCTATGTGTACTGTGTTAGGCTAAGAGAGACTTGTTATAGCACTTGTATATCATTGCTGTTTTGTTGATTTTGATTTCTTCCATTGTCCTCATTTGTAAGTCACTTTGGATAAAAGTGTCTGCTAAATGACTTAATGTAAATGTAAATGTAAATATAAAGTGGCTATAAAAACTATTTGGATACTTAGGCCACTCTTAAAAAGAGTCATCTATTTAAAAGACATAACACAAAAAATTATTTGCAAAAACAAATACCGTCAAGAGAGTTTTTGAACACTGAATGAACATACTGAATGTATTTCTGAGTAGTTATTTGTATTCATCAGCAAATTAATTTATACACTTTGTTAAATATTTTTTTTTGAATATTTTATAGAATGACACAGGATATCTTCAGGGTTAGAAACATTGCAGTCAATCTAATTAAATAAAGTTTAATAAGAAGGGTGGAATTGGTGTTACCAATTGTTTTGCAACTATCAAGTGCCATCAGACAAATCTGGGCTGTTGAAACAAATCCTCCAAGTGTCATCACACTTAAAGAGAACCAGTGAACTGCGCTGAGTTACTAAGATCCATAATTATTAGACTCCAGAGTAAAGCACTTAGTACACTACACGAACTCCAAAGGGATTGTCCTTGCAATTAGTGCACTGTAAAGTGCTTTGCATAAAAAGTGTCTGCTAAATGAAAAGCAACCAGCTGTAGTCCTGATAAATTCAGAAGCCTGTTTTCCCCCCATACCAAGATTAATGCCCAGAATGGCACAGCTTGTGACCATCCATCTTGTTGAACACAAAGTCATACAGCATCAAATATGAGCTTTATCATGGCAGAGCACCAATCAAAACTAATATTTGCAGTGAGCACCCCCATATTCTATAGCATGCAGTGTGATTACTACATGAATTTACTGAGATTACTGAAGGATAGAATTCATTTAAGTTATCGTTGGATTCTCCTACCCTTCAAACAGCCTTATTAAAACAAACAAGCTGCCAAATCAATTCAAAAACTCACATATAAAGCAGACTTTGAAATATTGCTGTCTTTTCATCATTAACAGTGGTAATGGAATGACATCTGCACTTCATTCATGAGGGTATATGTGTGTTATGAGAGACTTGGATAAAGTCGTGATATATAGGTTTATGACTTATCCATTCATAAAGGCTGTGATTTAATTAAGTAAATCACAGCAGGATTTTTATTTATTTATTTTTTGTACACACAAGCAGCTCATCATGTGTTGTTTTTTCAGTGATTTTTCCTTAAATCATTTTTACTGTTTACTTTTTATTCTACACTGAAATATTACAAAATTAATAATAACAATTGTATTATATATATATATATATATATATATATATATATATATATATATATATATATATATATATATATATATATATATATATATATATATATTTTTTTTTTTTTTTTTTTTTTTATTTCAATTAATTACATTTTCACCCAAAATCATGCAGCCCAAGATCTATGTTCGATAGGAATCCTAACTAGCTGAAGTTACATTATTAATAACCACTGATTATCTTTTAATCAGAAATATTTGGGTAGCACTTTATTTTACGGTCCTGTTCCTCATGTACATGCTGTGTACTTATTATAGTAATTACGATACCCCTAAACCTAACCCTACCCCATGTAGTTACCTTGTATTACTAGAACTTTCTTAGATAAATACACTGTAAGTGCACTAAAAGTACATGTACGTACACGTATTGTAAAATAAAGTGCAACCAATATTTGCTTATATATTTCACAAACAGGCTGATTTTACTGATGTCCCTGCATGGTTCAATAAACAATATTTTAATAACTTCTCTTACAACCTCCCATTGCAGCATCTTCCCCCTGATTTTTAAAACCCCATAAAATATGTAAAAACATTTTCCTACCCATGTTGACATATCAAAAGGCTTTATCCTTTTTTAAGCCAATATTAATCACATCAGTTGCCAGACTGCTTACAACCAGTTTTACTTCTGTAATGTGATGGGACATATTTTTAAGTGAAACACGATGCTTAAAAAGTAGGGTGTGAGATGATTTCATCCATAAGTAATTGACTAGATCATGAAAAGTGGTCTCTAAATGACACTTGGTGTACAGGGGTTGAAATCTAAGGATTGGTGATGATAACTCAAAACTAATTTGAAACAGAAATTTTGAAGACTAACTACTATGTTACCTTTGAAATAACATGCACAGCTGAATCATTTACAATAACATCAGGGACCAAATTAGAACATACATGGGGTCAATTTGGATTTCATGGTGACTTAGCCAACAACCTTCAGTTCAAGACAAATGATAAACCATTTTTGCTTTGCTAGTCTGGGATATACGCAAGGTGCCCCTGCTTTGTGTCTGACAGGCTGATTAGCCTTACAGGCTCAGTATGGTTAGGGTTAGCAGCACATTTAGGGTTACGTCCTCGACCGCCTGTCAGGAACAAAGCAGGGCGCCTTCCACCAATCTCAACTGCAGATGTTGCAGTAGACGCCATTTTACTGGAATAAAACAGATAAAGTTTAAGATAATCATCTTTTTTTTTCC
The DNA here is from genome assembly GCF_003368295.1 of Carassius auratus. Lineage (NCBI taxonomy): Eukaryota > Metazoa > Chordata > Actinopteri > Cypriniformes > Cyprinidae > Carassius > Carassius auratus. Next base: position 11,555,084 of record NC_039248.1, on the reverse strand, counting down.
TACAGGAGTGTAACATAATTGGTATAACATTATTCCCTGTCACCATTTAGGAGTACACTGATTTCACTAATAGACATGAATTAAATGTCAAAAAAACGTCAGTTTTGAATTCATGGTTCATTGAGATGGCATCAAAAAGTGGCCCTAAAGTGGTAGTAAATTAATAAATTCCCGTCATTCCAAACCTGGATAAATTTCTTTCCTAGGTGGAACACAAAAGAAGATATTTTAAAAAAGGTTGGCAACTAAACAGATTTGGTTTCCATTGACTTCCAATGTATGGACAAAAAATACAATGGAAGTCAATGGGAACTGAAACTGTTTAGTTAACAACATTATTCAGATTACCTGAATTTGAGGTGGGTATATGATATTTTATGACAGAATATGACAGTGTACTATCCCTTTAACTAGCTAGAAATCTAATGTTAAATCGCCCAGCATGTGGTACGTTCACACATACTTTCTAAATGGTGTTTGTAGTTCAACATCTTGTTTTCTTTGTCTGTTTCACATTTGTATACAGATGCTTCTTATTTTCCTAAACAAAAACAGAATCTCCCTAATGCCCTCTGAGATGCGGGTCATTTGCACACACAAAGACTCTTCACACCGGGAAGCGACTGCGTGTCTATGCAAAGCTCCAAAATAATATGGGTGTAGCCCTACATCGCTTCTTTGAGGACTTCTGCTCTCATGTCTAATTTGAATCTAGTATCTAAATCAAAGATGCCGGCACATTCCCATCCCCACGGCGAGTGTTTTCAAAAGACAAAAACGCAATAAATATTTCATATTTGTAGCCCACAGCGAACGATACTGCACGGTCTTCAGAGATGCCGGTAATTGATAGGAGTGGAGAGTTTCCAAATCTCAGGCTCAATAATAAGATGATTTCCCCTTCCTGCTAGTTTCCAAGTGCCCTATTCTGCTCCGTTTGATCGTAGAGAGGCTGATGAAAAGAAAAAGGGACGAGCATTTGTTTCTGACAGTAAAATGAGTTTCTTGTTTGCTTGAGATTCTTGTTTGGGCCATTTGTGAAGTGTAAAAGCACACTTGCAATTAGGAATAATGACAACACCACATCAAGTGCGATCAAACTTTTAAAAGAAACATCGATTGATATATCGCTTCTAAGACATCTAATTATATGAAATAGCATGGCGTTGAAACAAGAGAAGGGTACGGATGGATGTCATCAGTTATTACTAACCCCCTGTCCCTGGAAGAAATTGAGATTTCACCACCTACAGTTCCCATCTTGGGTGACAAAACATCCAGTTCGTGTCACAGACAGCCTGTGTTCTTTCTCTTTATCTCCAAGTTTTAGTGACACATTTGCATTTTCACACAACGCCAAGGCTTTGTTCTCGTTTCATCGTGGGGGCCAGAAATACCACCGCGTTCTCCCAGAAAATGTAACAACTTCATTTCAAAAGATCAATTATCAGCATACAAATGAGAATGCTGGTATATGACAGCATGTCAAGAAACTTTGTGTAACCGTTAAAAAAACGGCCACTTCCCATCTGCTGCTGTAACTATGGTTACAGGCTCTCCTTTGATTGACAATTCTCCCTCAACTTCACGGGGGAGGTGATGCAAAGATACTCTATAGCATTCTCTAGTCTCCTTCATGTTTTAAGCTGAGGTTCTTGAAGTGAGGTAAAGAGGAGAAGTGAATTAGAATGAGAAGCTAAGAGAGAGAAGGTGGGAAGTCTGAAGTATAGGAGCAGCTGTCTTGTCAGATCAAGAGAACCAAGCAGTGTAATTTACAATAAGTTGTTAAACTTCAATTATACTGCCTCTTCAACCTTCTCCATAAAGAGTAGGTATTGCAAAGCGTCAGACCGTGGAAGGTTAACAGGGCTATTCGATGATACACCGTGATTTTTTTAGCATTTGATTTTTGATATTTTAAAGAAAATCACATTGCCATGCATCACATGTGATGTCTCACACAATATATAATACCAGTTAAAAGTTTAAACACAACTGACTCCAAACTAGTGGCTTTCGATCTCGTGCTTAAATGCTTAAAATTTGCATACATTTTTTATTTCTGTTTATTGTTCTATGAGTTAATCAATCTGCCCGCACTAGGTTATACAAACAAAAGCATTTTTTTATGGGCCAGATCAGGTAGAAAGACACTTTTTTACTTTAAAGTATAGTTTGACATAAAAATGATAGTACTGAGGTATGATTACATAGGATCACAACATCAAACCCCTCACGGCAGTGACAGCTTTAACCAGACGCTCCATTTGCTGAGCACATGCTTTACGTGCTCACGCTCAAACAGACATTACGTAGCAGACTATACAACACCATCTGGCTCAGGACACAGGAGGCAGTTTGAGGATCTGTTGCACACTTTAAGTCTTTCTGCGTAACACATTCTTTACTAAGATCTTCTTCCACGAAGGTAGACACACACCAGATGCCTTAGCTCAAAAGCTACAATCACAGTTTTAAATCTGTTTCCACAGAATAGTTCTGTCATATAGGAAAGTCATATGGGTTTAGAAAGACATGGAGGCATTGGGGAGGGATGGGAGTAGTTCATGAGGTTGAACTTAATGCACTTTGAAAGTGATGGACACTAGAACTGCCGAGAGAAGGACATTCATCAAAAGGCTCCATGATTCAAGCTTCCTGACAGGAAAGAGGAAGCTACTGATTAGCTTTTCCATTAAGCTTGATCAATTCTGGAACAGCACATATATCCGTCTTTCTGCAGCACATCTGAACAGTGTCAGGGGAACACGTTAATTTGAAGCCATCGAACTAGAAACTCCATTAACATACTTAAAAACATACTTAACTATCGAGTAATCATAGCATGTGAAGCAAAACGAAAACAAGATCAGGTCGATATATTACTAAAAATGAAATATGTATAAAAACTGTATTTTGGAAATGCTTAAAAATACCCTACCATTCAAAGTTTTGCAATCAGCATTTTTTTTTTTTTTTTTTTTAGAAATGTATAATTTTATATAGTAATGTATTCAATTAATTAAAAGTAAAAATGTATTTACCAAAAAAAGTTTCAAACAAATGCTGTTCTTTTGAACTTTCTATTCTTCAATGAAAATAAAAACTAATAGATAATGTTGCCTTGATGTACATAAGAGACATATTTTAAAAACTTATAAAAATTGTACCCACCACAAAGTTGTGAATGGTAGTATATATCTCAATAATTATGACAATTGTATTAATAATTATAATTGTGATCAAATATGCCAAAAATATTCAACGTGTTTAATGTAAGAACTATAAATAAAAATAATGTAACTGAAAGATTATTAAAAGTAAATTCCACTACATAATTCTGCAATCGGTTTCATTTATATCTTTCTTCACAATTTTCAATTACACAGTATGCACAAATTTAATAATTACTTTTTTTTTGTTATCTATAAAAAATAAAAATAAAATACTATAAAGGAATATTGAGCAAACCAATGGCATGAGTTTGGGGGAGGACTATCTTGGGCTGTCTTGGCCAACCAATGGCAGATGTGAGCAGCACAGTCGTGGCCTAATGGTTAGAGAGTCGGACTCGAAATCGAAAGGTTGTGTGTTCACTGCTGTGTGTGTGCACTTTGGATGCGTTAAAAGCAGAGCATGAATTCTGAGTATGGGTCACCATACGTGGCTGTATGTCACGTCATTCATTCATTCAGGAAACCTGTCTGAAAACACTCATTATTTTTGAGAAAATGTTTGATGTACAGCTATGGTGAGCAGATGAGTCCAATGAGATTTAATTGTGGGCGGGGCTACCTATTGGAATGCTGCAGAAATAGAAAGGCCTAAATCTCTCACCGGTACAATGACGAATTTTACCGCTTATCACGTCGCACCTGCTTAGGACACGGTGTAAGGTTACTGATGCCAATGTGCACTGGCACGAAAGAGCCTATGCATTTCTGGAACTGTAAAAAATTGTAAATGGTACAATTTACCGAAGCAGTGATGCAGATGACCAAACAGCAGTGTTTTTGCGGTGGAAAGTTGGCAGTCAACTCACCTGTAAAAAGGAGGAGGGTCACCTTGTGCCTCACAACTGAAAACCACCTCCCTGTTCTTCTCCATGGAGTCTACTGGAAACACAATGCTGCCTGGCTGCTTCGTGAACACGGGGCTCTGCAGCGTGTTGCCTACAGACAGACAGAGAGAGAGAGAAGGAGAGAAGGAGAGCCATCAGCACGCTCCACTTACAGACACCCAACCTGCTTGCAAAACAAGCTATTCACGAGTTCACCCTTACATCTAATCTGAAGGCAAATAGTAGGCATATTTTGGCGTGCTGTCCTGGGGGAGGGGTCCGGGCCCGGAGCATAGCCCGAACCCAAATAACTCCCCCTATCCCAATTTGGGATAAATAGATTAGAAGTGAGGAGTTGGGGTGGAGGAGGGTTGCCGAAAAACTGTCGTGGGACAGGAGGTAGGAAGACTGGATATATATACGCGTGCGTGCTATAAGATGATTAGCTAAACGAGATGCACCTGTACCAAATTGGATGATTATCTGATCGTGCTTCTCCCGAACTTTGTTAATAAAACCACATTTAGCTGGTGGCTCTGAGCAGGCCAGCACTGGTAAGGCATTAGAGAGTCAAACCACAAGCAGACAAAACATATCAATTAATTCAACTAACACCACGGCAATTGTAATGGAATCGCCGTTGATTGATATAGAACATGGGTTTGAGGACACGCGTTCATCGCTTTCTATCACCCCTGTGGTCTGTTTTTAACCTTTGCTATGGCAGCGCAGTTGTAACTGAAAACGCTCTGGCAATTAGACTTGCGGTAAACGCCTCTCAGTTGTGATTTGAGGCTCTTCGTGTGAAGTGACACACTGAGATTGCTCACACAACCGATTCAATTGTAGCTGTATTTTTTTTTTTTTTTTTTTGAGGCAGGGGGTGTCAGGACATCGTGGTCAGCACATCAAATAAATATGAGCAGCTTCAAAAATATTCAAAACATTATTTAAAACATTAAGCAATAAATTCTGAAAAAGCAGCAGAAATCATAACCTTTTTCTTTAGGTTATTTCCTGCAAAATAAATGTAATTTAATTTACTGAAGAATGCTTTCTAGTCCGAGAGCTTGCATTGCTTGCAGGAGACAAAGTGAGAGATAGACTTTAAGCTTCTTTAAAAGAGCAAAATGTTGGATTTTCTTTTTCCTGAGGTCTTTTCTAAAACATGATTTCTTTTTAGGCAGCTTAGTTGCATAATGTTTTTACCATAAGCCACGTAACTGTGCTTTGTGCCTAAGATAATATTCAAAATGTGTCAGCCCCCCAAATATTCAATACTTAATATAGTACAAATATATTTAAAAAAAATTATTCTGGAGTGCCAATATGAAAGGGCAAATTTGTTTTGTGAAACACATCAGCTCCACAAACCTATGTTCCAAAATGTATAAAAAACTAAAATAAAAAATAGGATATCCATATGAACATCTAAAAAACAATTCAGATTGAAAATGAAATTAAATAAACAACAGTACATATTAAAATCCATACAACAGGCCGTCAGTTACAACTTTTCTATCAAATACCTTTCTAAACATAACAGATTATTTTGTGCTATACATTGTCAATGCATATTGATTTATTTCCCATATTTGAATTTCGCTCTTAAATTGTTACAATACATTCCAAAATGTTACTAATTGACTTTGTTGCATTAAATCATGATTTAAATAAAAGTCAGGAAATAATTGTAATCCTTGAACAAACAAAAATAATTAAAATTTTGCTAACTGAAACCAAGTGACTGGCATAATTTGAGAATATATGTAAAATCTTAGGAAATCTGAAAATACGTATAAACATTTTTCAAGTGAAAAGCTTTGTAATGTGATCAAATTTCAAAAAGGTAACCAGCTCTCATGTTCTTTTCATCCCAAAATTGCGTGTCAGTCGCTATTCACCATCCTTTCTGCAAGAACTGATGTGTCTTTCAGGGGTAAGTGGATACTTACATCACCAGCAAAGAGCAAATTCGGTTCTAAGTGCCTTATTTTTCAACCTTCATTTTCACTTTGTTGGACTGGGTGTGTACTGTATGTGTGAGCAAGCTTCAACAGTTGCCTACACATTAACACAGTAGAAATCAATCCACAGTGCATAAAACTAAAAGATAAAAAATAGCAAGATGAGTGTGTGTGTGGATGGCTGCCACCTGTACGGCTGCGCTCTAGGTCCCGGGTGCTTTAATTGGGCTTGTTTTGCTTCCCATCATGCAGACAGATACTTCATCTCGGCTCTAACTATCTCCACTAATTCTGCCTGTGACATGACAATGACAGCCCCTTATTTCTGTGTCAGAGACACCGCGGTGCATTCCCTCTGTACCTGGTGATAAACAGTGCTCCACAAACACTGTTTGGATTTACAAAACCTGTTTGGCAAAATATGAGTAGGTTTTTTGAGTATAAAATTCAACCTGAAAACAAAATGTATTCTTTATTGCTGATTTTATTGTGCACAGTTAAAGGCAAGGTTGATCCAGGTTCAGCTCCACTTTTTCTGTCAGATCGCAACTATGATATCAAATAAAAAAGAATAAAAAGCCACTACAATAATACAAAAATGGAAATATAATAAAAACTAACAGAATTATTACAAACGTATAATATGAATATACACTACCATTCAAAAGTTTGATAGGATTTTTGAAAGAAGTCTCTTATGTTCAAGAAGGGATTTGATAAAAAAATATAGTAAAACAGTAATATAGCGAAATATTATTTCAATTTAAAATAGCTGTCCCCTATTTTTTTAATATTCAGCAGCCATTCCTCCAGTTTTCAGTGTCACATGATCCTTCAAAAATCTGATGCTTTTGATCAATTTAATTCATCCTTGACAAAAAAAATAGACATTATCTATTTATATTAATATATATATATATATATATATATATATATATATATATATATATATATATATATATATACACACACACACATGTTAAGGTTCAGATAAAAGCTGACCAATAACTGTCCAATAACACTTTTCAGTCAGCATGTACACAATTCCAGAAGGAGGGCTCTAAAAATATTCTGTATGTTTGACACTAGAGTGTTATATTGACATATGTTACTGTTGATGTTGGATGCAGAGGGGCCAATCACCTGTACAAACACAAACGGAATATATCCAGAGGACATATGACACAAGGCATGAGACATATTTCACAAGCCTTGCATCATGTCTTGCTCCATGACAACGTACAGCAATTAATAAAAAAACCATTATTACTGCCAAGACCCTTCTATGAGAACTTCCTATAGCCATCTGAGGTTAACACAGTAAAGAGTAAACAAAGTTAACGTTTTAATTAAAACCAAGATCTTTGAAGTCAAATTAAACGATGGCACCAACACAATTACTCAAGAGCAGGTGCAGGCATCCTTTGGGATGAAGAGTGGGTTCAAAACTGCAAGAGTGCACCTCCTGTTTTTTAACCAGCATGTGCTGCGATCAACCGCATATCCCAGTCAGTCAATTAACAATGCATGCTCATTAAAAGATCCCGCAGTGTCAAGAAAGACAAATGAAACATGACAGGGATTAAACTTTAGTCTCACTCATATTTTTCCTCATTGAATTACATTAGCTCCTTGAAAACATCTCGGCTTGCTCTGACAAACATGCTATGAGCGTTAGGAGAAAGTCAGAGAGAGCGGGAGAAGGTAGGAACTTCCATTCGCAATTTCCATGAATAAAACATTAATCGATATATGCATATGCAGGAGAAAATGTCGAGCAAGCGCAACCAACAACAAAATGAAGCAGGTGCCAGATAGGGAAACAAATAAAAAAAAAAACAAGAACAGTAGGAAAGAAAACAGGGCCAGCGGTGAATCGCTGACATCACCAATTAGCAAGGGCTTGCCTGCGCAGCCATCTAGGGATGTGTGCGTCTTCATGCAGGCACGAGAAGAATAATTGCATCCCCAGAGAAAGAGCAGGTGAGTCCACCTGGAGTGAAACAAGGGCTTCTGTTACTCAGAAACAGTCTTGGCTTTCATCAACAAGAAGTCAGCTTACCACTAATACTGTCATCAATGAACTGCAATGAAAGCTAATGAAAGCTTTAATGCAGTCACTTGCAGGAAGGCGAGCGGCCCGGTATTAAGACGTCATCCTGCATGAGGTTATTTTTCACAAAGTCAGGAGGTACTTGAAATATCACAGGCGCTGGACTGTCTCACTGAAAATTGATTACTTGGGGGTTCTGGTCTCCTTCAAAGACCAGATGGAGAGACTGAGGCTGAGGCTGCAGAAATGCAGACGTGGACGAGGATCAGGACAGCGCTGTATCACAGCTGCAGCTGTACTCCGCTAGATGCTCTTTTTGAGGAGTCCGCAGGGCTGTGCTAATAAGGACACTGCCGCTGTTGGCCTGGCAACGGGACACATGATGGCATAGACCAGATGCCGTTGACCACAGAAAGGTTATTGCATCAATTGAACAACTGAGGGTGCAAATAGCAGCGGAAAAAACAGCAATGACACGACAAAAGGTTGCAAGTTTCTCTTATCTCATTTCCTCTCACCTCTTGTTTGGATGTTTACAATGATTTAGGATAAAAAGGGGGAAATGGGAAACACAGGCAAAATCGCAGAATTGAGACATAAAAATGGAATTTACTATATAATTCATAATTTTTAAAGCCTGACTATTATGGCCCTTTTTACAATAAATAATATAAGTCTCAGGTGTCCCCAGAATGTGTCTGTGAAGTTTCAGCTCAAAATACCACACAGATAATTTCTTATATCATTTTGGACATGCCTATTTTGACTGGAAGCAGAAACACAGTGTTTTCATGCATGTCTCTTTAAATGCAAATGAGCTGCTGCTCCCTGCCCCCTTTTCCAGAATAGGGCTGTGCCTTTATAACTCTTATCTCAGATACTCTGCTAAAAAAAAATCTGTTTGGTTTTGATTTTCATTTCTATTGCACTAAAATCATGCGTTTTTAAACCATTTTCATTAAAACTTCTGATATACAGTTTTCTGAGGGCATACATCTAAAGCATGCACACAGAAAGTGGCTGTCACGTGGCATGTGAGTAGGCTAATAAGCTAAATTCTCTTTCTTGTCTTATTTCAAATAGACACAAGTTTGTTAAAAACACACATGAGTTACTAAAACAGCTGGGAAAGAAAGCACATGTTTATATTAGATCTGTGTGATAGCAGGTTATCACTTTTTACTGTGTAGTCATGACACTTCAGAGTGCATCTTATGTTCAGTTAGCTGCATACACCAGTTAATAAAGTCAATGTGCAGTGAAAAGGTTACTATAAAAAAGAATAGGAAATAAGACCAATCACAATCAGAATACAAGTTGTTGACAGAAATAAGACAAATCGCAATTATTGAAAATATGCAAATATTACTATGACGGCATAACTTTTTCATACTTCAATTAAATTTCTTGAATATAAAGTATTTATGTATATATATATATATATATATATATATATATATATATATATATATATACATATACAAAAGTCAAACACATAAGTCTAAAATTTGAATGGCAGTATATGTTCTATAAATATGAGTAGCCTACTATGCATGACATTTGGATGTACTACATCTGCCATGTTGCTGTCACGTGACCTACCAGTGTCAGCTGTGTCATTTTACTGACATTCCCAAATCCACTGCAATGGCCTCATGGAAAAGTAAAGTACTTTTCAAAGTTACTTTTCATCCATTGTTTTTTGAATACTGTGAATTTGGACGTACTACTCTTTTGGAATACTGTATTCGCTTTCGCATGCAGCATGTCACTTGTCGCCACCTACTGGTCTATCAGTGTCACCTGCAGAGAGAATCTCTGAAAAATCATCCATCCCACTTTTGTTCTTAAAGTTTAGTTAGAAACTTTAATTTTTAAAACTAATCGCCAAATAATCTTTTGCTTGTATGTTTTTCAGCACATTTATTTAGTAGTGTCTAATTGGCATATGTGTTTTGAGGGCAGCTTGCAATATAAAAAAAAAAATAAAGCAATAATGACAGGAATAAGATGGCAAACTCGGATAGGAATATCTCATTGTCATTTCTACCCTGTTCACCTCTGTTCTGTTCTGTGACATAATTTACTGGGTCATTGTCAGCATGCAGACTGCAATGCTGGATCAATGCAGAGCAAGAGGACCTGTGATTGGTTCGGGCTCTTGACACGCTCCAATCATTGATCAAGCCCCTGAAAATTCATGAGCAAAAATTCCAACATGTATTGAAGGCTTTCATAAATCTACTCCTGGGAGTATTAGTTCCGCTGTGTGGCTAAATCATGGACTGTCAATAATTCAGCTGAAATAATTCACTTCTCAAGTGCTTCTGACAGCCAAAATATATAACAGAGTATGCATGATAATGAGCAAAATCAGTAGCGGCAGCTGCTAAGACTAGTTTTGTGTTTGATTAATGAGGTATTAATTAATCTTAACACTATGCTTCTCTTTGTAACAATCAGATTAAAGGTTTCTAATTCTCAGCTATAGCTGCTTTTATTAATGACAAGCAATGTATTGGAGCAAGAAGACCAATATCCAGTCTCATGAGCAAGATCAATTATATTTGATGATGCGAACGGACATTACATAATGCAAAAAGCTACAAAACACTAACTAAACGGCATGCTACCATGTTTGTACCATGTTCTCGGACACAAAATACAAAATCCCATTCTTGGATTGAGACTGTGGTATCTGATGGTAACAGGTTTATTATAGTTGAAAATAATAATAATAATAATAATAATAATTATGTGGCAAAAATAAGTGTTTCAAATTTTACATCAAATTTCAGCTTGCTAACAAGGCAGTATTTCAGTTAGTTTAACTTAAGGTTAAATAAACAGCAAATATAGGCATACAAAACAAACAAACTAATAAATATGACCAAAACACAAAACAAAATTACTAAAATTCAAATGAAACTCGCAAGCGATCCTAATGTGGTAAAATCACTGTGGCTTACTGCGTTCATAGATTGACAGTAAATGCAGCATGATACATTCATTATAGTATTTACATTTATTAGTAATGTCAATCATCACAATAACGAATGCTGCAATTAATGTAACCATTAGTCTCAACTGTTCACCTTCAACAACTTCCCACGCAGATGCAATAAGCCATCTTTTTTAAAATGAGCTGAATGTAGAGCTGAAACGATAATGATACTAAATGAAATAAGTTTCCAATGGCTAAACAGAAATACATACATAAAAATGCATGATTAAATGCATATTTCTAAACTATTCATTTACTGAAGTCTGACATCCTCTATTGACATTTCCATCACGCCGCCACTACATGACAAGTGTCAGACATCTCAAGGATGTCAAACTTTAAGAGTGTTAGTAAAATGCAGAATGTGACACTTTTATATTCAATTCATTGCAGTGTCTGCCACCATGACAACATACAGTACCTTTACCTTCATAATTAAAACACAGTCTGCGTGTGACGGTGACCTTATATGACATGTCTCAAAATCAGGCTTGGTAAAGAGCCGGAATCGATCAATTGTGCACCAAGTAAAAAACTCCAGTTAACTTTTCTTGCTCTCTCTCGTCTTAGTGTGCATTTGGAGATTCAAGTCTTATTCATAAGGATAAAAGAAACTATGATGGTAAAAAAGGGATGTCTCAAGATGAGAGCATCAAACTGTGAGTGCTTGTCTCTCGTATTGAAGACAAATGGCTACTGTAGTTACTTCAACTTAACAACTTAAGACTCGCAGGAAAATGTAATCCGTTTTATTGAAAACACACGCATTGCTAGAGATTTCAGTGTGTCTTTTAAAGGAAAGCCATTAGAGCTTACAAGCTTTAAACTTTTAAAATCCCATTCCGAATAAACAAACTGCAAGCTCTGTGACCAGGTGACCATGCGAATGTACAGATCTCACCACAAGCCACAATGTGAATAGAGAATAAATTACAACGAGCCGACAAGGCAAAACCTTCTTTAGAAAATCCAAAATCTATTGCATTAATTTCCGCACACCATAAGCCACGGGCAGAGCGGCTTTTCCATGCTCAGCTCTTATAGATATGGGAAGATAAGTCTGTTTAGAACCCAGACTTGAAGCCAATTGTGTGCTTGTTCTCCCTTGGGTTTGGAAAAAGCTCAACTTCCAGATACGGTCCTCTCTTTTTATACCTGTAAATCCAACCGTGGAAGATGACACACGGTGTGCCCTGGTGAACTTTCGAGAAAACGCATTCCTCCATGCTCGATGAGGCCTCCAACACATCTGATCATGCATTTACGGGCAGGGAGCGACAGAAAGCTATATAAATTGGTTCAAGGTCAGGGAACGATGGAGATGCTGCCCGTATTGTTCATGCTCTGCGGGAGCCATTAGAGTGAATGGGGTTCTGTGAGATGGGGCTAGTCCGGCGCCAAAGGGGAATATCCATCTTTTGGTTGATAAATGATAATGGAAAGAAAAAGATATAGATATGAGCACTTCAGCCATATGTGGATATGATCTATATTAAATATTGAGATGTGGAAAGAATGGAAATAATCATGGTGGATGTTTTATGCTGCTTTGAATAAATGCATATTGCTTTTCCAGGGAAGGTGACTATTCAGATTTCAGTCTGACTTTTAACTCTTCAGTAATCCTAATGTAAGTCGCATTTTAAAACACAGAAAGAGATATTTAATAAACTGCTCTTGTCAACACAACAGTGGAAGGTGACCTGTGGCTTTTAAGCTCCCAAAAATTTGAAAAAGTACAATACACCTGAAGTCAGAGAACGGATTTGTGTTAGGGAACTATGTATAAAAAAATAATTATATATATATATATATATATATATATATATATATATATATATATATATATATATATTTATATTTATATATATATATATATATATATATATATATATATATATATATATATATATATATATATAAATATATATATATATATATATAAATATATATATAATGAACTTATATGAAATATCAATTTTAGAAAATTACAAATTTGAACTTCAACAAATGAAATGAAGTTTAGGTTCAAGCACTAAAATTACTACAACTGAATAACTAAAATTACTACAACTAAATATATAATTCGTAAAATTTAAGGTAACATATTTTTTTAAAAATGACAAAAGAAAATAACAAAATTACCAAAGCTAAAATTAAAATGAAAACTGAAAATAAATTAATTCATAATATGAATAAAAAAAAATAAATAAAAAAAACTGAAAGGAATAAAAAAGAACATTTTACTACATGATATTTCACTATATTTGGCTTAAAGAAATTAAAGTGGAGCCAATATTTTGGACTTTTACGACTAATATTTGTACTACAATATTGTTGTATTAAAATGTTGAGAATATAATGAGAATCAACATTGGAAATTAAGTATTACACAACAATTTTAAAAATAAAATGTCTGGACATTATGGCGATGGGAATTTTATTGGAAAAAGTAATTGCCTTGAAAATAATGACACAAATAATGCAAAAATGCACAAAATTTGAGATTGATAGACCTGTTATTTCTGTAAGAAAACTTTTTCCAGTGCTGTCCATTCTTTTCTACACAAAGTTATCTTGGTCTACTTCTCTAGTGGTGGTGCAGTACACAGCTCTCCTTTCAATGTGTGTTTCTAAGACTGGCATACCAGAAAGAACAAACACCATATCTTCCAACTGGATGACAATATTATCTTTTTGACCTCTTTTTCATCTACAACCCCTTCTTCTCCTCTGTCGGGATATCGTTTCGAAGTTCCAGGTCTCTGCCTGTGAGCAACACTTGCCCGAGGCAGAGTCTATTGGCCTTCCCACGAGACACAGAAACTTGTCTGGAGAAAGTGGCCCTCTGATCTGCATGAAAGCAGCATCTCCCAGCCAGAGGCTCAAAGAAACAGCAACAAATACGTAAAGCAAATCAGCAAGCAAAACCACACAGATCCCACATTCCGATCTCTCACAACAGGCAGCTGTATAAACCTGCCCTCAAAATGTGACAAAGCGCCACAATAAGAAATTAGAGGAAATACAAAGACATGAGCTGGGATTTTTAGCTGAGTGACAAGCATATTTTCACTACAGAGGAGCTTGGCACAGGGATCTGTTTGATGACTTCAATTTGTTTCAGGGGTGACAAGGGATTTGCATGGGGCCAAATGTTGGGATTGATTTGCATAGAATTCTCATGCCACAGTGACACCTTTGATTTTGTTCACCCTCACATTATCCCTCTCTCACTCTTTCTCTGTCTAGTCGTCTGGTGGGTGGACAGTCCATATGGTTATCGTATACACAACACACTCCCAAAGTACAAAATGATTCCTGAATGAAGAAAATAATGAAAAATAACATGAAACAGAGTTGTTTAGTTAAAAAGTTCAAAACAAATAGAAATAAAACAGTACACCGAAGATATTTAAGGAATAGTACACGCACACACAGAGAGATATTTAAATGTTTGGGATCATTATGATTTTTTGTGTTTTGTTCATGCTCATCATTTATTTGATCAGAAATACATAAAAACAGGTAATATTGTAAAACATTATGTCAATTTTAAAATAATAGTTTTCAATTTCAATAACCTACTTTATTGATTGATGCAAAGCTGAATTGTCATCAGCCATTACTCCAGTCTTCATTGTCACATGATCCTTCAGAAACCATTTTAATGTTGGTTTATTGTGATGCTTGACATTTTTTTTTAGCATTATTTGATGAATAAAAAAACAATGTTTAGTAGGATTGCTACCGCTAAATCAAAACTCCCCTAAACTAGTAGTAACTAAAGCAATCAATTACATGAAAGCAAACCAGACTTCTAACCAACCAATGGGCTTGGTTTCAAGCCCACTTGAAAAAGCTGCAGCACCTCAAATTACTCTGACATCAAATAGACACAGGATTTATTCTTTCTCGCATAACTCTCAGTGTCTATCTTTGGAGATCAATAAAGCTTATACCATGTGGACTCAACCCACTGATCTGGGCACAAGCAATCCAACCCCTGATGCATAAAAACCTGAAGTGTCACTAGAACAAATTACTGATGTCAGTATAGTGGTTACTCATAGTTTCATCATTCCATGTGAACTCAATTGATCAAAACATGCAAAACAACTTAAATACAAAAGAATTCTTCAATTCAAAAGAACATATTTTTGTAATAATATAAATGTTCTCAGTGTCATTTTTGATCAGTTTGATGCATATTTGTTAAAAAATATATACATTTATTTAAAAAAAGAAAAAAAATCTTAATGACCACAAAACAAAACATTATATGATACAAATATTACACTGTTAGAGTAAACATTATGCATGCAGGTCATATTGTTGTCTGTCCAGCCCGGTGTCTGATATGGGCCACATTTAAAAGGTCATGTCCACAACCTCACAAAAAACATCTGATTTTAAATGGAAAATAAGAATCCTGGTCTGTACTATGCAATATAATAAGAGTGCCTTTGTCTATGATACTAATGAAGACAATGGATGAGCTACACATCCTCACCACACAAGAAAACCAAACATGTATTCCACCTGGGATAGAGTCAGGTAGAGCACACATGCACACGCATACACATCCAGAGGCACGCAAACCAATTAAGATTCATATTACCAATTCATATTCACAAGCACAGAGGCGTGTAGAATATGTGGTGTGAAATGTGATAACATACGATACACAGCTCAATGACTACACTATTGCTTGCTAGTAGAAAGACAAACACTCGGGATATACGCACGCTCTACATCCGCACACGAACAGCTTTGAAGAAAAAGATCACACAATGTGATTGCATAGTTTTTCAATATAGAGAGTCGTGGAGGCGAGTCATTTGGTGTTCTATTAGCATTTGTATGCGCCGTGCCAGCGGTAGGTCGGGCAGACAGTGCTTCTTAGAACATAACACCTCACGGAAAGCAAAAATTGTTTTGTGAAAATGCTGTTTACAGAATCCCCACTGGGCCTCGCCTTTACAAGCCATGAATAACTTGGTCACCAAATGATGGGTTTCTGGGTCCCGCTGTCTGCCTTTTCACCTGTGAGTGGTCTATATAAACCAGACATACAAAATAAAAGCACAGGAACAAAGACTGTGTCTGAGCCGATTGCTGTATTGGGAAACGATCTAACCCGCGAATTAATCAGAGAAGCAGATGCACTTAAATTATTTTACGCCCACAGTTCAAGCAAATGTCTAATGACAGCCCGTCAAAGACAGAAAATTGTAGGAAAGAACTACGATAGCCCCACAGTTAATTAACAGAATATACTGCTATATTTCAAAATCCACATGTGTAAATGACATTTAAGAGACGCAGAGGTTCAGTTTTCAGTGAAAAACAACTTTAATTTCAACCTTCTCAAAGTTTCAGAAAAAAATATCTTTCATAGCACACTTTTAGCATCAGATTAAGCACTTATTGGCACCAGTTCCTTTCTATTTTTAAGAGACATTGCCTGCCAAAACACACACACACATAAAAAAACAACAACAACAACAGCAACACCATAGAATAACCATTTTTAGTGTGATGAACATTTAAAAAATCTAAACTACCTTTTTCCAGTACCTTTTGTTGTTTTAATGGATGTTAAATTGTTCTTCATGGAACCACAGATGAAAATAAATAACCTTTATTTTTTTTAACAGTGAATTCTGGTGGGGAGAGTCATACATGTCTGGAATGTATAAAAATTTTAGTTCTAAGTATTATTATTATTATTATTATTATTTTTAGAAATGAAATATCAAATGGTTCAGATGTTTTTTTGGAATTAGGAATTGCATCATTTTGTTTGCAAAAATGTTGCTTCCTAATAGCAGCTAATGGCAAAGAGCACTTCACTGTCTGGAAAAAATGTGTAATCAAAGACTGGGCAAATGAAACAGCTCAGATGGTAAGGGAAAATGTCAAGTGGTTTGTTTGTAAGTTTGTCTGGCTCAAGTATTGAACTGCCACATGCATGCTTCATATAAACCACTGACTGCAAGAAACAAACATCTCAGGCCTTTTAAGTTTAACTCACCTGCTCAAATGTAAAACCAAATCACGATTTAGCTACATTCACCTACGCCTTCTCCAATTTCCTTTTATTGCATCATTTTCTGTTTTGATTTACCTCAGTGGAATGCTTCAATGTCACTTTGTGTCTTTTCAGATGGTGTCTCAGACGGATAAATCAAATGGCACAGAATAGGGGAATTAAAGTTGTGCGGGGTGAGAGTTAAAATGTGTCAAACCCGGCTGGATTTTCTTCTGTTATGTGCGTGTATATGTGGTTATCTGTGAGCATACTGTATCTGTGAGAAGTGATGAATAAAATTTAAGAGTGGCGAAAACATAAGTAATTTGGGAATACAGATTGGGATGCAATTCATTTTACGTTAGTTAAATTACTTTTGAGTATTTATTTCTTAAATGAAATGCTGCATCATGCAAACATGTTTTTGCCAAACTTCTCATTTATGAATCAGATTTTTTCCCCAATGAGATAAAATGGTTAACTGACTATCAAAAAAAAAAGGCTTTACCACGTGGTTGCTTAATATGCAGATTTTTTTTCATTGGATTTCCATAAAAAAATAAATATACATACCAATACCCTTTTATAAAAAGACCATTGTATGGAGAAATTGACAGTTCACCCAAAATTTTAACTGTCCACATTTACCTGTATGACTTTTTTTTCCTCTGAAGAAAAAAGAAGATGTTTTAAATAATGTTGGACCCAACTGACTCGTTGCATGAAAAAAATAGTCATACAAATTTGGAAGGACGCAAGGTTGAGTTTAAAAAATAAAATAAATATAAATACAATAAGATAGTTCAACCAGACATGACAATTCTGAGATATATATTTACCCTAATGTCATTCCAAACCTGTATAATTTCTTTCCTCTGTAGAACACAAAAGAAGACATTTTTAGCAATGTTTTGCCCAACATTGGACCACACTGACTTTGTTTGTACAAAAAAGAAACCCCTTACAGGTTTGAAAAGACATAAGGATGAGTAAATAATGATCACATTTTCATTTTTTGAGCCATATCTTCTGCCAGAAAGGGAAATCATGTTGCTTGGAGTATTCCTTGAATCATGACAGCGTGTTGAAGAAACCCAAATCTAAAATAATGAGCCTGGCCCTGAGTCAATGAGAACAAGAGAAACAGACAGGGGATTAGAATGCGGCGTGTGTTGGTTGAAGTGTGTGTGATGCTAAGGTAATCACATGCTAACTGGGTGGGTGATCAGGGTGGAGTGACGTGTGTGTGTGTGTGTGTGTGGCAGACAGCTCGCCCCTGTCACTGTGCACTGCTGTGAGAGAACAAAGGAAGATGCCTAGCAGGGGATGGAGATCATTGCGGTCCCCTCTCAGCATTCTGAGCAGTCGCCCTGCCAAGCCTCATCTTTTCAGGGGCAAACCTTCCTCGTCTCTGCTGTTCGGCAGGTTGCACGACCTTTCCTGTCAGTTCGGGATTAAAAGGGAATACAACACTACAAAAACCAGTGCCACCCACCACTAACTGAAAATACAAGGCAAGAACAAAGATCCCTCAGTGCAAGAAAGTCAAGTACCACCAAACACAGTGTCTTTTCTGATCCAAGCATGTGTTGGGAGATAATGTAACTGAACAGATGTTCACCCATAACTGAAGATTCTGTCACTATTTACTCAACCTCATGTGATTCACATTCATTGTAATTGCATGGAAAAGAGCGGCCAGTGTGGAAGAAAAGAAGTCTCACATTAGGTGAGTGAATTTCCCTTTGAAAGGGAACTTCAGTCTTCAAATACAAATTCTGACAACATTAAACTTGAAGTTCAGAGAACTTTCATAGAATTTATTCTGCTCCTTTCAGCAGCTTCATTTTCCATGCTGTCATGTGTTAGTATAAACACTACAGATTTAAAAGACACATAAACTCACTCCTTTCCTCATTTAGAATAATATGTGACCCTGGACCAGAAAACCAGTCTTAAATCGCTCGGGTATATTTTTAGCAATAGCCAAAAAAAAAACACATTGTATGGGTCAAAATTATTTTTATTTAATGAAAAAATCATTAAGATATTAACTAAAGAACATGTTCCATGAAAATATTTAGTCAATTTCCTACCGTAAATATATCAAAACTTACTTTTTGATTAGTAATATGCATTGCTAAGAATTCATTTGGACAAATATACAGGCAATTTTTTTTTTTTTTTTTTTGCATATTCAGATTCCAGATTTTCAAATAGTTATTCGTATCTCGATCAAATATTGTCCAATCCTAATAAACCATACATCAATGGAAAGTATTTTTTTCTTTTTTTTTCTCTCTCTCTCTTTTTCAAATGATGTATAAATCTTAATTTTGAAAAATTTACACTTGGTTTTGTGGTCCAGGGTCACATACTGTATGTGAATCAGATCATAACTATTTTAAATGTGAGCTTCTTCTTCTTCACCACTCCTTGAGGACATTCTCTCAACCAACTAAATGAGATGCTTCGGCACTTGCTGGCATCTTTTCCTCAAAAAAAAAAAAAAAAAAAAAACCCTCCCACTACTATCACCAAAGCCAAAGGTAAAGAAAATGCGCAAATATACATAAGTGATGATAATTTGAATCATCTGTGGATCTTTCTCCTTCATTCCTTAAATGTGAACTAAAGTAGATAATTAGCAGTCTGTCATCTCACTAGTTGATTAAATACTTAAAAGAAGGTAAAAAGTGCTAATTTCACACAGACAGTGTTAAGTATGAGAAATGGGACTGCTTCTCAGAATCAGATTATGATTGATGTAAAAGAGCCCTCAGGTAAAACAAAGAAAGTATTAATAGAGATAATAGCCATTTTAATTGTTCCTTAATGAAATATGAAATTCAAGATACGAGTTTAAATACACGCGTATCACCATTTCCTCTCTTTGTACATTAATTAACAACAAAGACTTTATAGATAGATGAGGGGGGTGAGTTTTACTTCCCTACAGCTCTTATTTTCTCTTTTAAGACACTGTGAGTGGGAAGGATCATTGACTTCAATGGTGTTGCACGGTATGAACTTTATAGGTTTGTAACTAGTTTGTGTTAACTAAAATGTCAATGGGGAACAATTTCCATAGTATTTCCCTCAAATCATCCACCTCACAAAACACAAGGGTTAATCTTGTTAAAGTAAGCACTGAAAGCATTTGTCAGTGATAAGAGAATAAGATGAAAATACACTTTACTGTGATTAATTAAAATCTTACGAGACACTGTTGATGATGATGGTTATATATATGGATATATTAAATATATGCAAAATATAAACATTACAAGTACATTGCAGAGAAAATGAAGCAAATGCACAGGTTAACTTGAAACAAATTACACACCAATTAAATTTAAATAAATACATTTTAGTCATTTTAAAGGACATTTTCATTAAAATACAAAAACTTAGTAAAACAATTTAAAAATGAAAAAAAAGCATCGTAAAGCACAAGAAACCCAATCAATCAACCAATCAATCAATCAATCAATCAATCAATCAATCAATCAATCAATCAATCAATCAATCAATCAATCTGTCAGTCGATGAATCAAATCAGCCTTAATGTAACACTGATAAGAGCTAAACATCACACTTCTTTAGCTCTGTTTTCCTCAAAGTAACACTCAGTAATTGGCTTTCTGTAACAAGTCGTTTTCAATTGTGCAGCACAGAGCACCTCTGGGTCAGTAGCGTCCCCCAGAATTTAATTTCATACCGCTATAAATTATATCAGTCTGACAAAGAATAAAGATTTGGATTTCTCCCTCTTCTTGATTAAATCTCACATTCTTAGCTATCAGTACATTCAAATTAGTATTTTTCATCTTAGTATCCTATCTTGCAAGCCGATCATCTAATTTATATTCAAAACTATCAAGCAAACAGCCGCCAGCCCTTCCTCTCGGATCTGTCCGCTGGATCCTGTTATTTACTTTAACAATTGCTCTCCTGTTAACTGAACTACTCTTCTTTGCAACTGCTCTTCTCCTTTTGAATGATTAGGCATATTATTTGCTTATATAAATTGCATCCGAGTTGGCTGCAATCTCTGGGTGACGTCTTTTCAGACAGACCCCTGGTCTATATACATAGGGATACGGAACCAGACTTCACAAAGAGGAGCTGCCATGCATGCATCAGAAGTTCTTAATAAGATACTTTTACCTGCAAGGCTCCCCAGGAATGACTGCAGAACCAGCAGTTTCCATAGCAACTTCATCTTCACTTTGGTATGGTCAAAGTCAACTCGCATCCAATCACGAAGGTATGGAGGCCTCTCTGTGGTTTCTCGTTCTTCACTCTGCAAGGAACACAGAAAATAGGTGCTTAGTTTGATTCAAAGATCCTTCACTCTGGTTAAGTTCTAGTAATAGTTGACCCAGTTCAAATGCGGAGTGCTGCCATAATGTCTCACTATTTCAATTCTGATTCAGTTCTTCTTGGCACCTGAAATAAACATGTTGAATTTGCTTTTCATTATAAAATTATGCTCACCACCTACACTGTAAAATTATTTTTTGATTATTGGAGTACATTTACAAGAAGGTACCATTTCAGTTTTATACTTCAGAATTTCAGGCATAATTCAGTGCATTACTTGCGGTTTCTTTTTAATAGTTAAATGTACTAGCAATGTCCGAGTGGAAACTGTTACAGCAGTTTTTTCAGTGCCTTTTTCTTCTGTAATGTGACATACTGCCAACTGAAGCACAAAAACAAAAGTGCTTATAAAATGTGAAAATTACTTTCAAAATGAATGCATTACAAAATTGCGTTACTCCTTTAAAAAGTAACTAACTACGTTACTTAGTTACTTTTTATGGAAAGTAATGCGTCACGATACTTTTGAGTTACCTGTCCAAGGCTTGCTTTTTTGATTTTAATATAAAAAAAAATATTTTTTTCCAAATGTAAAAGCCTTTTACATCAAAAGTGTAATATGGTTCAGGCTGAAGGAAATGTAAATTCACATCTGTAGAGTAGAGTTTGCCGCTCAAACTAATTACATGAAGAATATGATGGAGAAGAAAGTTCAACACTATTCAGCAATAATAAAAATGAACATCAAATGTGTCATTGTTGTTATTAGTAAGATTTTAATTGGATCATTTAAGGTCAGTAGCAAAGACATTGGTTAATAAAATAGGATTAAATACGTAAATTATATTTGTCTTCTTTAACATATTTAATTATTGCAGATTTGTATAATATACCGAGTTTGCATTTGACTGTTTTTATTCATTTTGAGGAATACTGAATCTGTTTTTGCGATGAGTAAGATGAGTAAATGCATGTTCATATTTAGTGTAGAACTACAATAACTTCATACACACAATGCTCTGCACTCACTCCCGATTTCTCTCAACATGGCAACATGAGAGCTGTCAGTCAATACATAGGAAACAAAGTAACTGGCTTTACTTATTTGAAAAGAATAACTGCATCTGTGTTCAGAAGATGAACAAAGGTCTTACAGGTTTAGAGCGACATGAGGGCGAGTAGTCCTTTTAAGTTTATTATAACGAGAATGTGATCTCATGTGCCAATTTGGGTCCTGATTCAATACTCTATAATGTAAGTTGTGGAGCTTTTTCTATATCAGTCCCAGGCTAAATAACACTTTCTTTCACACTCGGTACAGTTGAATACATTTGTTGAATCTTCACATGGCAAACTTCGACATCTACTGTGTGCTTGGTGTGGTTGAGTGGTGTTTGTAGTGAGAATGAGGAGAGGAAGCGTTGTTTTTAGGTTCTGTTTTTACTTCTCAGTTGGAGTCCCTTAGGGATCACCATGGAATCGGGACCAAGCACACATTGTGTCTAGGAAAGGAGTAATTCTCTATGTGTTTCAAGTTTTTGACAGTGCAAAGCACAAAAGCTGCTGGAAAAGGAGTGGAAATCAATGGGGTCTACTGTAAAGTCCCAGAATCCCCAAGCATAGCTTGTGTCTTTAAAATTTTCCTAATTTAGCGAAACAAATGATGGGTTTAATGAACAGACAGCTTCATTGTGTTTCTGTTGAGCACAAAACATTGTGTTTATCAGAGCACAAAATATTTGATATTTTTATCTGAAGATTCATTATTTCTTGAAGTAAAAATTAAAATAAAAATTATATATATATTTCACACCAAAATCAAAAAGAAAAATATTTTTTCATAAAGAAAGTTATACATACTAGTGAAACCCATTAAGATTTCTTGCACAGTATGTTAAAATAAAATGATAAAAAACTAAAAACACACACATACACACATTTAGTAGGTTAGGTACAATTCTGTGTATATCGTTTACTAAAAAAAAATATGAGATTCAACCAATCAGAATAAGATTTTTTCACATTACACTAATGATAATTTGGTTAGAATAATTTTGCTTAGTTTTTTTTTTTTTTTTTTTACTTGATTTTGTGGTGAAATATTCCCCAGACTTTACTAGATAAGGAAGCCTGGGCACAGACATTGAAAGGAGCAAAAACAAACTTAGAAATAGGTAATCTTCGCTACATTGGCAGCAATATAAACTTGAAAAATCAGAGCATAAAACACAGATCAATCTAATCTTTGAAGTGCATATGGATTTCACTGTGCTTCTCTATACCACTCTCAAATTCCTGTTCAGACCGGCTGTCTGGGAGGGTGAATTGAGGGGCGTTCGGTTCTGAACTACCGTCTGAGAAAGACAGATGTTAATGGGACACGGTGTGATTTATACAGCATTCTACAGAGTGAGCAGAGTAATCGTGAGAGGGAACATGTCAAGAGTTGCCTTGAGAAAAAGCCAAGTTCTGCTTTACAAGGAGGAAGAGCAGGAATGAATCCGGCTTGAAAGCATGACTGTTGCAGTGGACAAGCCTCGCCGTTTGCAGTTTATTAATTCAGCAGAGCCCAAATGAAAAAGATGCTAACACCTTTCCGCTCGAATATCCAGAGGCAAAATTTCCAAAGAGCTTTCCAGATTGAAAATCACAAGGGTTGCTGAGATTGAATCCACTTTATTTCCTGAAAAGTAACGTCAACAACTTAAGCTAAGGATTTGTCGACGCATCATGTCTAATATCTTATCTGTATTTCAATCAGTCCAATCTCCAGGTCACCCTCCACCCCTCCTCCTCAACCCCAGCTCCACCTTAATCTGCTCTCACATACTAGCTCTCTTTTCTCTGTGCCTGGGTTAGAGGGATATTTTCTTTCATCTGAAACCAGAGCGGCCAAGTACAGCCTACACTTCAGACTGAAAATCTGCTAGATCTACATTGATGTGATGTGCGGATATGGGTTTTTTCTATATCAAGATATGTCAATAGCAGATCCTCTATCACTACTTTGCCCTTTGGAAATGCCCTTTACACCTGGTAGAAGACAAAGGATATTTCCAATGGACAAAAAAGTAAGAGTTAAGTTCCTGATATTTTTATTGCCATTTTAAAAGGAACATCATCATTTACTCACCCACATGTTGTTCCAAACCTATGTGGCTCTCTTTCTTTTATTATTATTATTATTATTTTTATTTGGCACACAATGAAAGAGATCTCAAGGTTCAAAAATAGCAGAAATATCATAGTGAAACCATAAAACTAAAATAAAAAAATAAACCATTAACATTATATTCAAAATTATCTAAAACAAATAATACTGATTACTAATTAAAGCACTAATTAAAATTAAGCATGAAGCACTAATTAAATCTGAGATCTTATTTTCAGGGAATGATGGATAAAAGTTGGTCTATCTCTCTCATAAGACAGGCTAAAAATAATAATAATAATTAAAAAAAAAAATACAAGTCAAAAGTCTGGAATAGTGAATATTTTTTATGTTTTAAAATAAGTTTTTAATGCTTGCCATGGCTGTCTATATAACTGATTAAAAAGTAAAAACAGTAATAATAGGAAATTGCATTTAGACAAACTGTTTTCTGTGTTAATAGATTTATTTCAGTAAAGCTGAATTGTCAGCAGCCATTTCTGTCTTCAGTGTCAGCATGATCCTTCAGAAATCATTCTAATATGCTGATTTAGTGCTCAAAAAAAAAAAAAAAAAAAAAATATATATATATATATATATATATATATATATAAATTTTACAGTTCCATTGTAAAATGTCATTGAATGTTTTGCCCAACATCTCCTTTTTTTCATTGGAAATTATGTAGAAACAGCTTGAAAGTGAGTAAACGATGACAGAATTTTCACATTAGGCTTTTGGTTTCTTTAAATTATTATAAATACTAAATCACACCAAAATAGCAAGATGACAACTTTTGCCAAAAACACACACAACATTACATATATTTTACAGTAAAACAAGCAATTTAAACAATTTGCTAAAAAAACATATTTCTTAAGAAATGTCTCTATTAGCATGCTGTTTCCAAGTACAGGTTATTGCTGTGATTGATCGGAAGATCAAACGTGAACGATCTGATGACACGCTTGCACTGAAACGCTCTAAATGAGAGCCATTTCTTTCCTTTTTCAAGGGGTCAAGGGACAAAAACATTTAAATGAGGACCACTGAGCTCGGCCTTCACAGGCATGCTGATTCGACCACAAGCTTTAATTTGTAGCTGATACTTAGACATGACTGAGAAGGCCAACAAATGAGGTGGAGAATCCAGACCGCAGAACAAGCTACACAATTGATCCAGCAGAGGATGGGGTTAATGTGCTATTTCAAGACATGTGTTGATCAAATCTAGGGCACTCATGCCTCTCAACTTACAATGTGAATTGTTTTATTGTCTCCCGTTTGTTCACAAATGAAATGCTCAATCTTATAGTCAAGAACATCTCGCAACACACTCTCATGAAAACCTTCCTGTAGTGACTTACAAACTACACAAAGAATATGACAACACAATTTTGAATCTGATATTGATTTACAGTATGCAATTCAATAAATTAAGTTATTATTATATAACATACATAAAGACACAATATTCCCAGTCTCTTTTTGTGCCAATAATAAATATAGTTCCTAACAAAGCCTGTATAAAATCATATGATGCTTTTTAAAAGATTATTATTTTGTGTATTTAGTGTAACAGAATATGCTGACATGCTTTAATGTTAAAAAAAACACATGATTTTTCAAATACTGTCCATTATTGTAGGTCCTCTATGCCCCGCCTCTCTCAAACGTGTCGTTTTCTACAAAGTCCCTCCTTCCGAAAAGCGCCACCTGCAGCGAGGTGTACACTGATTGTCCAACTGACCCAGTGCATTGTGATTGGCCGAACAACACAAGCACTAGAAATGTAACGCCCCTTTCCATAATCGCAAGCTTCATATTTTAAAATAAATGTAAAGACAGTTAATAATAATAGTCATTTGCAAATACTTAAACTAATAACAAAACATACTTACAGTAGCTGATTCAGAAGCACCAGATTGTTTGTAAGAAGTCAGAATGACCTCCTCTCCTAGGTTCACGAAATAAAATGCATTGCTGTTCTGTTGTAAGTAATCTTAAAGATTCCTTAATGCATCTACTTTTGGAAAGCCAAATAAAGTGCTTTTACTTTCGCCTAGATACACACAGCATCTCTCTGACACGGCTGCTTCAACACCAACTGCGGTTACTGAAACCATGCCTTCTTTTTGCATGAACATTTGGGCAGCATTACGCAAATATTTCCACATAGTGATGTAGATATTTGGGGGCGTGTTTGAATGAGCCATTTTAGGGGGGCGTTTCAGAGTCTTAACTTTGATAAATCTGCAAATCTAGCTTGCAATCAATGTCCTTTGCATGTGTGTTCAAAAACTGTCACCGTCAAAAACAGCTAAAAAAGATTTTTGTTTTCTCTTCGAGCTGCCTTGGAGGGGGGTTGTGCATTTCCCTTTTGCTTTCTTTTTATAAAATCTATTTTCAAAGTGGCTATATGTTTCTTAAGTGACATGCTTCCATCTTTCATGCTTTTTTTTTTTTGGGCCAGAAAATCCCTCTCTCCAAACCAGAGAGGAGCCCAGGGTGCTGAAAGTCAGGCATGCATTGGTGCATCAATGACAAGCACTCAGAAAGATGGGTGAGGGAGTGCATGAGCATAAAAAAAAAAGAGTCACCGCTGCTGCATGGAGCTTCAGGCAATGGCTGATATAAAGAGAGTGGCTTAAAATGTCTTCTTATGGTTTGCAACGCAAAGCCGCACAAAAGTCTTTCTGCTGCCTCTTTCTGAAGCTGAGCTCTTTGTGTTGGCTGTAACCTTCATGGCTGAGCCACTCTGTCTTTGCCAATCTCGTTACAATGTAGGGAGCCGAATAGGATTCGCAGTCAAAGGTTCAGTGAGATCTGGCTGCTTTGTCACTTCCTCTTCACGGTATCTGTCAGCTTGCCTTCATTTATTTAAATACTATATGGTAAAATACTATTTATACTCTGTAAATGTCATTATGAAGTCAAAACATATTCACTTTCTTACTGAAGGTTCCTGGTCTTATCATGAACTTTTCATAGCTTTATATTAATCCAGTATTAATTAAACTGCTTTGAAGCTCCAGGAACATGACACAATGACAATACTGAATTGGATACTAGAAAACTGAAATGTTAATTATTTATCACAAAATAATTACACTGCTCCTTTTGTTTGGCTGTTAATAGCTACAGTTAAAGCATGTACTGTACGAGTAGAGGCCACAGCCATGCTAACCAGTCAAACCTTGACCCCTTGGTACTCCTAATCTTTAAGCTTTAAAAATCTCTCTTTCCCTTCCACAACCTAAATTGGCTGCTGGCCTGCTGGCTTGAATTTTGCTCATGGAAGAAGGAATACCAGTCATGAGAGATCATGGCTGTGTTTAAAGCATAGCCTAATTGTAAAGCATTCAAGACAACTTAAAAGGGAGTATACTATTTTTAATTTATTAAAAATAAATAATGAATTACACAGTATATATACATATATTCAATTATGCTATTAATTATACTATAAAACATTTTAATATAGTACTATGGTTCATATAAATGAACAGCATCCGTGAAATATAATCAGTCAGGTATCAAGCATGTGCAAACTGCACGCAAATATTATTCTGAGAATGGAGCCATTGGGTATCAGCATGAAATCAAAGCTGACCTCAGATTTACTTTTTAAATGCACATTTCTAGTTGTATTGTGCATTATTCATCTGTTCATGTTCTTTCAAAGGAAATAAATGTCTGTCCTCATGAACCTTTATCAAAATGTAATAACTTGCTAGTTCTGCTTTTCAGCCATCTTACTTTCAACGCATCTCCAGCCACATGGCTTCATTTTGGTATGTATCATCCACTTTTTACTATCAAATCAATTTCTGACAAATAAAATAAAGTCCTTCCATACATTATTTCTCACTGAATATATGGAACGGTGTTTAAAATGGTTTCATTTGTAAATGAGTCGCATTACAGTGGTAAAATGAGTTGTGAACGACGTCATGGATCATGGATATAAATGGACAAATTTTGATTTAGCAAGAATACATTTGTAAGAACACAACAACTAGAAAATAAAAGAATTCCAGATTCATTAAAACAGAAATATATAAGAAATATAGCACCAAAGTCATATTTTTGAAAGTTGTACAAGATTTATAAGCAGTAGCTGGGAGTGTGAAATTGCAGTCAATGTTGCCTGTGCCTTAAGCTTTACTACCAAACAAGATCTCACATCGACAGCTGACAAATGCCCAAGGCTGTGAGTTCTGCTGCACTGGACACTCTTTGCCATAGCAGTATCTTAGGCTGACAACAATAAATCCACCACTAATACGCTGCAATGTCCACAGAACCCAAGTTTAGCACCAGAGATCTGCAGAAATTAGCAATAAAAATCCACAGAATAAAACCCCGCCCTTTGAGTGAGGTCGCAAAAATATAGTCCCAACATCACTAGAGGGTTAAATGAGCCAACATCAATCAAGGTTTTCTATCAAGTCAGATTACTTAAAAAGCCTATGACCTGAAAGCACAAAAGCCCTGCTAACATTGTTATCACTACCTTTAGATGAATATATATATATATTATGCAGCACGTCTCAGATTAATGATACTTCCATTTGCAAGTACCTTGTTATGCTCTAATAAAACATGGACCCATTTCAGATGCTCTCTTCGAATTTAAATGTACCAACACCTAATAATCTGCAGTACTTGACATCTTATTTAATGACTCATCTACTTGTTACTGATTTATGTAATAAAAATGTAATGTTTCACCTCTAGCCCTGCAACAATGGCTTACTGATTCTACTCTGCTCAAACTGCAGCTTGCTGCCCCATAAAGGCCTTTGCTATGGTCCTATATTACAGTCTAAGCTAAATTACAGTCTGAGCCTTGAACAATAATAGCATCAACAACATAACACCACCACTATTACATCACCATTATGACAGGAACAATACAAATTTTTGTGCCTCTCCAACTATTTAGCACAGTGCCAATGATGAGCTGGATTAGCCAACGACTCAACAGAGCCACCCTTGTTTCTGGCAGATGTGTCGCAGCCAGACTGTGTAAACCAACAAAGGCCAAATACATGTCATTTTTAGAATTAAAATGATGGATGGATGGATGGATAGATGGATATTGTTGTATGATAGACCTGTTATATGTAGTGGACGTGACTAATATTCCATCTGCAACATTAACACATGCTGTAGCCTGCTGTAACATTTAGACAGGAAGTGCTCATATTTGTGCTCATTTTGAAAAGGGCACTTGTTATATAAAGGCTACTTGGTCTTGATATGCACACTTGCTTTTCTGCAGGATAGCAGCCTACATTTTTTAAGTATCACTCCATCATTTCCCCCCTCAGAGACAATGCATTTTTTAAATGTCATTTTTGCACAGCTTGTCTAAATTGTGGGTTTTAGCAAACTCCAGCCCTGGATCCCACATTTGACAAAGAAATGCTCAGTAGCCTTCAGTCAGCCTGTCAAATCAAGATCAGCCGCTGATTCATTATCACGGTCCAACCATAATTCACATCAAGGCGACTTATCTGACCAGATAAGATGAGATGACATTCAATCCAACATGGTAATGTAATTCAAAGCTTTTTTAATAGCGAGCAAATCGCTTTGCTACTTCTCAAACCTGAGCCACTGGGAGATGATTATATTGTGAATTGCCTTAGTCCTTCAGGACATATTTTTGAGAACTAAAAATTATGTATTTAGAGTAAAAGACTCCACATTTCTATTACTGCTAAGACACGAGGGCCTGGATTTTGCTTCAGTGCAACGATTTGTCAGAAGCGCTCAGAAAATTGGAGTAATCTCTCATACCTGAGAAGTCATGTGAGGACACACAATGGCATGGGTATAGTATAACCAAAGAAGACAGCAAGTTCTGTGTAATTTATAGTAGTACTGTCCTCAGAATGCATATTTCTGCCATTTTTCAAGGTAAAAATGTGAAACCTACTGTATATTGCAAGTGCTCACAATCAAATCACCAAACTAAGGATACACAATATATCTGACCACAGCAGTTACAGAGCAATATTTTTTCAGTTTATGTTTCATAGATTCATATGTATTGGCCAACATTGGCGAGAAAATGAATTAAATACATTTAATGTGTTTTCTGTACGTACATCACAGTACATTTAAAAAAAATCCCTGATCATTTACTAAGTCTGTTTAAAAAACTGCAAATGGCTGCAGATTTGCACCATTGCACATGCAAAAAGTCAATTTTCATAGTTTTAAAGGCACAGCAGCAAAATAAACAGTATGTTTACTTTTAGCACAAAATAACACATGATAAAATGCTAAAACAGAGCATAATTTTTCATATACATCTTTTTTTTTATCAGTCATTGCCCTAACCAGCCATGATTAGATTTTTACTTCTGCTGCACCCACCCACACTGAAATCTCATTGGTGGAAAACCTCTGCTCATACTGTAACTGTATACTGAACATCATATATGTTCTCGGTGGCTTTGAATGTGATGCATCACACAGCAATGGTCAGAGATAATGGTCAGAGAGGGGGTGGAAAATTGTAATGAAAAATAAAAATTATAGGACAATTATAGTGTTTTTGAGCACTGGAAAAATATATAAAGTGGACCTAAGGGGAAAAAATACCCAATATGGCTCCTTTAATGCTATAAAAATCTGTTATAACTTTAATAATTTAAATGTAAAAATAATGCACCAGCACAAACACTGCTCACTTCTTTCAAGACAAACTACATCATAATTTTAATCTCACTCAGATGGCTTTATTCCTCATGGACAGAAGCCTCATGTTTGTTTTCCAAAGCATAAAGTAGTAGAATGTTTTTAGCACCATCTGAACTCCCAAGAACATTGTCTTCGATTTCTCATAAGCACTTCAAAACACACCCATGTGGTTTGGCAGCACTTTTCTGATTAAACAATTTGCTTGACAAGGCCATCATTAAAGCACATCATATACGACATCTCTATTTGACATCTTAAATTTACTAAAGGGAAGAATAATCAGACAGCATTTTAAATGTAAATAATAAAACTGGAATCACAGCACCAGTAGTTACATAAATGCCTTATCATGTTATGCTCCACTAATGAAACCCACAATTACCCATATTCCCAAAGGAATATGTTGCACCATGATTGCATAAGAAACAACAGACAATAGGTCTGTAACACATTTAGAAATGGCAGATATGGGATACAGTTCAGTGAATCTGAACTAATACAGAACCACAGATTATTTGAGACAGATGTGCTGGTTATTAAACCATCCGCAAAACCAGTTTTCACTTTCTTTTTATGGGTTTAGATAAATAACGATGCACTAACCAACGCACGAACCAAAAAGTAATATGGTGTTGCCATGTTTCATATAACATACATAACATATGTAACATACATAACATTACACATCAACATTATACAATTATATGATTATATATCGTACTGCGAGCTGTTGAATGCTAGAATCTGACTGGTTGACGAACATTATAAGATGTGCAATTATTTTCAGGGAAATGAACAACTCAAGTAGGGAGGCAGATCTTGATCGCATTACATGTCCATATCACTTCAGCCAAGATTTCAGTTATTTCAAAGGTCCTTACAGCTTACAACAGCAAAATAACCAAAACCCAAATTGACATTGACCAAGCAAATAAATATATTAAACAACAAGAGAAAAAACGACTAATTATTTCATTTTATGATAATTTTATGAATGGAAAGCTGCACATACAATCTTTTCCAGTTCTCTCTCCCTTACAGACGCACACACATACAGTACAGACACTCACTCACTCACTCACACACACAGAAGCAGTGCTGCTCTGACAATTTTTATCAGTAAAATAGTTTAGCAAACTACATGACATTTCTCACAAGTGACGCATTAACGGCACTGTTCTTGAAGAAGATGAACTTACAGTTTCATTATTAGTAGAGACGCTGCTGCCGAACACTGTTGAGATCCATTCAATTATTAGAATATAATGCAAACCTGAGGCTTCATCACCTCAGGTGTGCATTATTTTCTAATAATTCAACACCCCATCATTAATTATTCCTTCCTTACTGTATATTAATCTTAATTGGTAATCATTCAGTATATAATATTACGCTTGCTTTTCCATGGTACTGTCATTGTTAAATCTAGTGTGGTGCAAATAAAAATAAATTTATACGATTTTTAGACTGTAAAAAAAAAAAAAAAAAAAAAAACATAATTTTAATGTGTCTGTAACCCTGAAATCTGAAAATAAAAGCAGCTCACAAGTCCATTCACATAACTGGACATTAAGGAATAATAAAAAAAGGCACAATGGCGGTGTTATTAAAATGAATGATAGCACTGTTTGTGGCTGGACTACTTGCAGTCATGTATGAGGATCATTACATGAAGCCGAGGAGCTTAAAAAATACAGCTTGGAGACATTAAGTGGCAGTGATAACAGCAGAATAAAAGAAGAGGACTGCTTTAATGGGAACTTTTTTAAACACGCTGAATACTGAATGCACACTCACTCAATACTTTGCATATTTGCCCAAACAATAGCTTTAGTACCCCTGAACAAGCATAACAAACCGACCCCAAAGATTTGATTTTACAGCAATTCCTTTAGACGGTAATCTTGGAAGTGGAAAAAAGGAAACAGTACTGCACCGATGCCCCTCCACTATTCTCAACCTTACATTTTCACCTGTCTTCAAAAATCACTTCAAGGCAATTTCTCACAAAACACACTTTTTGAGGGGTTCCTTTAAATCCATTTGATCCCAATAACAACACAGCTTTACCTCTCATCTATGGTCCTGAACCCTAAAAAAAAATAGTTTTGGAATTGTGTGAAAGAGTCTTCTACACTATTACACACAGCTGTCAGCTTTCCTGAACTTCAAGCCAATATGGAATAAAACATTAAGTGTTAAAACAAAAGCGAGACTTTGTTTTCCCAGTAGCGTTTATGTCTTCAGTTTAGCCTTTTAGCCATCAGTGCTAAACACTGAACGCTATTAATAAACCATCAGAACCAGTGCTTTGTGAGCAAATGCATTCAATACACCCTTTTCACACTCTCTCGAGAGGTATCTGAGAAATAATCATTTTTAGTGCCAGCGGGATTGTTTTTCCTAATTGACAGCCATCTTAGATCCATTAGTGCACTACTGTCAGTATACTCGGCTTTGATCTGTGATGTCAGCTGGATCAATTTCAATGCTTGGCAAATATGCAAATAATTCCATAGCAGAGACGTGTCAAAAGCACTCAGCGTATGCTTGCGCTAAGACACTGGCTGTCTCTCGATAAAAACAAAGAAAGGGGTGGAAGAAAGTGAGAGAGAGAAAAATAAACCGACTTTGAGATTCCACAATGGCTAGATGAGAGGGGGAAAAAATTTCATCTTAATATGACACAAGAGGCTTACAAGTCTCAGCATGTGCACGGGTGAAAGAAGTATCAGGGGCCCACAGCCTCTCTGTGCATAATAATGTTTTGAAAAATCGCACGCTGCTGTTTGCTTTTAAAAACCTACAGAGTGCATCGCCAAAAGGAGAGTCTCTTACTGGAGGCGCAAGGCGGGCGACAGAGATCATTTGTCTTTATTTGCCGGGCTTCACCCTGGTTTACCACACGGTCCGCTGGGAGAGGAGAGCCCTTAGATTAGACGCTAACGGACTTCTCGGGACACTGTCCAAAATGCTATTTTGCCTGGCGTGAGAGTGGCCAGCTGTGCCTAGCCCACATGTAAATGACGGCTTTGTTGCTTTGTTAACTCAGGCCACCCCATGCATTCGCTCTGTCAACGTATGACTTAGGAGGATACAGTAACAACAGGAGAGTCCCAATGGGCTCTATATTTCCCTGAAGGAAGCAACATGGTGTAAAGCTCCTAGCAAAGACAAAGAGTATTCAAAATACTAGATCAATCAAAACACTTAAAGGGACAGTGCACATCATTAACTCCCCCGCACGCACTGAAGAAAATTGGTTGCATAACAATTTGCGCTCAGGAATTGCTATAAAATTTCAGAAACAGACACAAAGAGCAAGTAACACAAATGTTTTTAATTGAATTTGTAAAATTGTTGAAATTATTAACTTCATTAAAAAAAGAAGAATCATTTTGACAGTGTGTCATTACAAAGCTGACGGAAAAACACAAAAAAATATATTTTAAAGAAAGTCTAAAAACAAACAACACTGAAGCTCACTGACTTTCAAAATCTTTAGAGTTTCACCGAATAGAAACATCAGGTTCAGAATGACCAAAAAACAGGTGATTGAAACAATATGAACTTTTGGTTGACCTGACTGCTGTATAATTAACAAACAGCCTGACTTGTGTTCATAATGATACCCATCTCAGATCTGCATTTCTCTCGTAAAAGCTGAATATTTATTATATATATTTTTTTATATTACTAAAAAAATTGTTTCACAAGTTTCAACAGAGTGATCACAAACAAACACTTCTACGCAAGGAAGTTACAATTAATGTCACTATATTTTACTTATTAGTCGCCTTCACACGTCTGTTGCCAATGAAGGGAAAATGAAGTGTAAAATGAAAACGACCTGTTAAACTCTTCAGCCCTGACCCGCATGCACATACTGTGTGTGCATTTTATAAAGAAGCAGCCTTCCTGACAGATTTTCTCAGTGCTTCCACCAGCAGACACCATCCATTGAAATTTGTATGAAATCCAACCACCCCAGAATCTTTATAATGTCACTTGCACTACATCACTTCTGACAGGCAGCCATGCTTAGCGTAAGAACACACTCGCTCTCATACTTTCGTCTTGATAACG
This sequence comes from Carassius auratus, assembly GCF_003368295.1. Lineage (NCBI taxonomy): Eukaryota > Metazoa > Chordata > Actinopteri > Cypriniformes > Cyprinidae > Carassius > Carassius auratus. Next base: position 11,519,685 of record NC_039248.1, on the reverse strand, counting down.
CCGGTAACTATTTGTGACCGTGTAGTATATCAAAAGTCCATCCAAAACGCCATCAGTTTTCCCGCATAATGACAAAACATTACTATCAAAGACGATAATTATGCAACATATTCTCCCATCAGCAGTGTTTTGACATTAGATGTTAGCCTGATTTATACAAATCTCATTTGCATGCAGGCATGCAATCACACCGAATTTGTCTCTAATGTTTTGCGACGAACATTAACCAGGCTGCTTTGAAAGAAATGCCTGCACTGTGAGCGAAAAATAGTTATACAACATGTCCTGCATTGTTATAGCCTGACCGGTGATTAACATTAAATATGATCCATATAAAACCTCATCTGCTTGGCCACCAGACGAGATGAGATTGTACTCAACACAGGGAGCTGCAGTCTGGGATGCTGAGCGACAGATGCTAGATAAGTCTATCCAACCACATATACATATGAGGTCTATGACTTCAGTTTTATTTAGATCGCTCAAGAATATACAGTATTGTGAGCCATGTAGCGGCTAAATCAATAAATAAATCAAACGAGGAGCAAAATATGAGAAAGCTATGACTTTTAACATGTGATGCAAAAAAGTAAATCAGTCAAGGGAAATAAATAAATAAATTCTGAGTGGTTTATAGAGTTTGTGGACAGCAATAATCAGTAAATCCGGCCGGATTAAGCGATGGAGGGACAGTGAGAGCGGATTAATAAACATCTGCGGAGGCACTAGTCTCCAACATGACTCTCTCTAACCGAATCAAACCCAGAGCATATCAGATCATTAACCCCAGCGCAACATGTCTCAAAGCATCAGTAATGCACACCCGTCCTGACGTTAATGCGCTCTGTACACAACCCAACACCAGCTGTTTCAGTATGTAAGATCAATTCGAGCAAGCTTCGAAAAGTCAACAGTGATGATGACTTTCACAGCAAACATCAAGATGCTTGTCACTTTTACTTGATTAAAAGCAACAAACAAATATTTACTTTTTGAAATCAATGACTAGCCTTAGTATATGTTCAAAATATAATGAACATACACACATACATACTGTATAACAATAGATATACTGTATATGTTCACACACACACACACACACACACACACACACACACACACACACACATATATATATATATATATATATATATATATATAAATATATACTGTACACGTTCCTCGTCAACAAGTGAAAAGTAACGTGATATGAAGCAGTGCCTCCACGTGATTGGCTGATCATACTGTCAGCTGGGTAATGTTATCGTAACAGGTGCACAAACTGGCCCGAATGTGTCAAATGAGAGAAAATGGGCAGACTCGTTAAAGAGTAAACAACTCACCCACTCACATATCATTTTTGTCATGAACTTGAAATGACTTGAAATGCAAAATGATCTGTGAGTGATACTGTTTTTAGCGAATGAACCAAAGGTACACTCCTGTGCCTTCCGCCATCATGACACCTGCAGTGCTTACTGAGGATTTGATGAATAATGATCCCAGAGAAGGTCACTTTTAGCCATAATAGCCAATCAACAGTTTGAATTCATAAGAACATACAAAGTATTTGTGCTAGCTACTGCAGCACTAAAATTACTTTTGAAGCAATGCAAAAAAAAAAAAAAAAAAATTTATATATATATATATATATATATATATATATATATATATATATATATATATGTATATATTCAAGGCTATTTGTTTTATGCATGTAATCATAGCACATCAAATTTGTTAAAGACAAAATAATAATACAAATAAATAATTATAGAATTCTGTCATTTTTTTTGTCAAATTTCTTTTTTTTATTTTAAATTGTTTTTTTTTTTTTTTACTTTTATCACAAACTTTACAAAATTTAAGGTAAGCTATTTTCCATATACCAAATATGCCCAGTAAACATAACACTGGAACAATATTGGAACAAAATTGCACACACATACACATTTACTAGTGATCATTTACAATATTTTTACAGTTCTACTGATAATATACTGTCAGTTCAACTAAATTATAATTCTACTAATAATTCTACTACTCTAATTGTCATTTTCCAACTAGAAACATGTAGCCTATTATATATATATATATATATATATATATATATATATATATATATATATATATATATAAAAGGCTTTATATGCTACTACTACTACATCTTCTATCACTAGGAACTACTACTCACAATTTTAATGCTAAATAATAATTAATTGATCTTCTGTGGTTTGCTCGTCTGTCGCAAACATAGAAATGTCTTGTAATAAATGGAGAGACGTCTAAGCAGTCGTCAAAGTAAGCATGTGTCCCTTTCTAAGTAAATGCCTAAGAAAATACGTCGCTAGCCAAAAACAAAAGGCGAAACGTGCAACGGCATACTCACTCTCCGCATATGTTTGAAGTGCAGGCAGAGCAGCAATATAAACGCGAGTTCAGCGTGACTGAGCGATGCACAGCTGATAACTAAAGACGCACTTACTGTGATACATCGAGTCTCTTCCCTTCCTCTGAGTGATACGAGCTCTCTGCGAGACGCCCACTGAACCGAGCATCCGAATAGCACGGAGCGGATCTCCAAAAAAGTGCCGCTTAATGGCAGAAGATGTGAGCGCCAGCGTTGAGCTGGAGATATCGCGCTATCCACACACGGTCCCCGCTGATTCCTGCATTAGATCAACATGAGCCGCGCTGCTCGTGTGGCACGGGGTGGGCACCTCCCACATACTGTGCTGAAGGGCTCCCAAAGAGTCACACAAATCACATCATCTTTGTGTCACGAAGGGCTGAGGCTTTGACATTAGGGATACGAGGACACAGCTGATATGGCAGAAACGTAAACTTGCAGTAAAATGTGCCCATTTATTATTCACTTGGCTTTCAAGACGGCGGGATGCTTTAGAATAAATCTACTGCAAAGAGTAAAAATATGCTCTGTAAAAAATTTTTAGTAATAAAATAAAAGATGGAACAAAATACTTTTTCTTAACAGATATTTTAAATATATTAAACATATATATTATGTGCGTGTTTATATATATATATATATATATATATATATATATATATATATATATATATATATATATATGCATACACATTATAAACTAAGCAGGTGACGTATATTAAGCATGTTCACTAAGGCAGTATGTACACATGATAAAATATAACTATTATGTAAAAAAAAAAATATTGGGTGAATTGTCAATCTCTGAATTCCTTGTGCCATCCATTTGTCTGGATGTTAAAAACTTAGAGAGTAACAAAAATGGAAGCTTAACTAAATATTACAGTGGGCTGCTGTTAATAATAAATAATATATATTTTTTTATTTTAACAAAACCACTTACTTTAGATATTACCACATTTCTAGTCACTAATTAATAATAACAATGTTCATAATAAAAAGGGGGCATTTTTAAAGGTCAATTAAGCAGCTGATCAAATAACAAAAATATGCTCTAAGAATGTTCGGCTAAATTTCCCATTATATTATGAAAATGTTATTTTGGAATGTGCAATATTCCAAGAGGTATACCGTATTTCATTTTAGAATTTTGCAAACATTTAATATATTTAAAAACTTAACATTTAAATAATGTTAGACACATGTCAAACTAAATCGTTTCAGAAATAAAAGATTCCATTAATAAAGTAATGAATGAATGAATGAGGTATTTATAGCATTTCCATAAAAAATGTCTTTTTTTTTTTTTTTTTTTTACACTTTCTAAGGCCACTTTGAACATTATTGGAAGAAATTTTGTTCATAAACTTGAGAGAACCTTGCCAGAACATTAGCAAAGTTCTAGAATGTTCCTTGTCAACTGGGTGATGTTACAAACACTAGTGTTACTGTATATGTGGGATCTCTAGAACCCCAAAAAGTAGTAATGTACATTTTTGATGCAGGAGGACGCATCAAGTTAAAATATTCTTTATAATTAGTCCTAATAACATTAGTCATGAAATATCAACCTCACAGATGTTAAGCATGTCTTACAAGACCCCAAAAAGAACATCAGCATTAAGTGCATAGATCCTGATGTGTGGTTTGCAGAGACCACAGTTGACAAACACAATATAAGAGAAGCCCGTATGAAGCAGTTGCATTAGCTGATAAATTATGTATATGACTTTAATGAGATCACATTGCTCTATGTCATGATTGGAGTTTAGTCTCCCCCACCCTCAATACTATCACATTTCCCTCAATTAAGTTTGCTCAGAAGACTGATCTATTCAGGCACCTGCGCCAGGGGGTTTATAAGCTGTTCAGTAAGTGTCTTGATCAATGTTAGTGGCTTATTGACATGCTTAACTCCCGATGGCACCCTCTGTCTGCTGTGACAGAACAGCAAGGTGGAGTGCGGTACATGTTTTGACACTGGTGTGATGGGGTTGTTAGGTGCATGTCTGTGTGTGTTGCTGTATAGCTATAGCTGCTTTGCATATGTTCATGCAATTCAAAGACAGGAGCAGGGGCAGCAGTAGACGAGCAGTGTGATTTCTCATGCACAGCTGCTTGAGAAATAGGTCTACAATGAATTCATCTTCCTTAGCACTCATATCCTCACCGAGGGAGGCAGATTGCATTCATATTGACTGTTAGCGGACACGCTACGACCATCCAGATGCTCTGGCTATGTTTTTAGAGTAGGTGAAATTTTAATACAGTAAAGCTTCCAATTTGTGAGACTGTCGGGGAGGGAAATCAATCGTTTGTTATTAGATACGTAACCTCATGTTCACAGGGAAGGTGCTAATCCACTAGGTGGCACAAGCTAACAAGCCTGTTGTCAAACACTGGCTGTTCAAATAAGGGTAAACTGCTCACATTTGACTATTTGGGAAAAATATAGTGCAACCACTAACTGCTGCAGTCTCTTGGTGCATAAAGAAGATCTGTCAAGTTGCAAATTCTTAAATCCAAAGAGATATTCTTTATGAAAGCCTCCTAAAATGTCTCATTCTAACAAGCCCCCACATCTACATCACAATGTGTGAAGATTTGCATAACACCGCCCAAATGTTCACACAAAGAAAGAATGCGTAACCTTTATTCTCGCTGTTGCTGCCACTACGCTGTGGAGATGCTGTGTGTTTTGTTGTGAAAGCGAAACTACTTTGTTTGGCCTTACAAAAGAAGACGTAACTAGAAATTAGTGGTTAACAGTTCAACTCAAATTTTCTGATTTGTGCAGTGCATTTTATGTAGGACGTGGACTGTTTCCTGGGAGAGTAGCCTACAATGTTTCTGTGCAGAAAGACTGTTTCTATAAAGTGGGCCAATTCCAACTTTGCAAGGACAGTCTTGCACTTCTGACTCACAGCCTGTAAGTATATTTACATATTAAAGGATTTACCACTGATGATTTAAATGCGAGTTTTGAGCAGTGAAGAGTACAGCTTGTTGTTTGTCTTTCCTCCGTTTACAAATGCAGACATGGTTTTATGTTTACTCAGCGTGATACGCAATGCAAGGCATAAAAAGGCAGTTTAAGTCATTATAATCGGTTATTATGTCCCTGCTTGATGCATCAAAACTACATCACAGTATGGTGAGGGGCGAAACATTTCCGCCACACGCTTTAGGAATTCGCCCAATCACAGCACACTGAATAGCTGGCCAATCAGCATACACCTCGCTTTTCAGAGTGATGAGCTTTGTAAAAATCGATGCATTTCAAAAAAGGCAGGGCATAAAGAAGCAATGATTATGTACATTATGTGGAAAATAATATGTTATTTTAACCTTTAACAGCATAAACATATTGTATCATACTAAATACACAAAATAATGTTATTTTCAGCAACATCATATGACCCCTTTAGATTTTTCATTATCAGTGCATAAGCCCTAATTATAGTAAGTGGGATTGGAGAAAATCTTCTACTTTTAAAATAGTCAATTGAAAGGTGATAATTAAAAGAGAAGTAAATTGAATTCCTGATGGGATTAACTTGCAGGAAAGACAGCGAGGAAAAGAGCAACAGCCTTGAAGGGAGAGCAGTGAACAGCAGCTTCTCCACTATCTTTGTGCATTCAGAGACATTTGCTGACTTCTCCTGCTACATACATAACTGCTAAATCACAAAAAGATAAAAACAATGTCTGCAGCACGACTGACTGCATGTGAACAAAACAAATTATGCCAAATGATAACATATCTACTTACAGTGAGTATTTAAAGATTGACTGCTTAATTTATGGACCAGGAATAGCACTAATTATGACTATTACAGAACAGGGTTTCCATAACACTCCCCCTGTTTGATATAAAGAAGCCATTCTCCATTTGAGGGTGGAGCTTCCAGTTTATTTGACCACTAATACATGGTGGGAGTCTTTGGGAAACCATTTTTTTTTGTAATGCAGAATTTACATATATGCATATAAATAAACAAATTCCAATAATATTTTCAAACATTTCACTAAAAGTTTGATTTTTAAAAGTTAGTCAGGGTCACCTGATGCTCACAGAAATCATTCATCTGGGATGGTAACCATAGCAACTGTAGACCACTTAAGGCATTTTCATTCATCTTGGATCATTATCCTACTAAACACTGACTTTTTAAATCATCAGTTATAGTAAAGTATATAAATTTGACAATGAACACAATTCAGGTTGCATAAGATAAATATTAAATAAATAAAATAATCTGGTCAGCAAGTTTTTTGTAAGAATGAATATTTTCAGCCAATATTAACTTAATCTGACCAAAACAAACATTAAAGACTTATACATTATTTAAAAATTTAATTCAAATAAATGTTATTTTTAGGTATCCTTGTTACAGTGTAATTATAAATTTAAGTACTGAGTAATATTAATTAACTAACTTGGACTAACTATATGGTTAGGGTTATTTGAATTTAATTATGCATAATTAATTATACATGATTCATGAAAGATTATGTCACGCTGAAGACTGGAGTATCGGCTGCTAAAAAATAATTTCAAAATATTACTGTTTTACCATATTTCGAAATTAAATAAACACAGCCTTCGTTAGCATAAATTTTTTTATAATAATAATAAAAATCTATGTCTGTTGTATAAGTGTAATATTTCTATAGCAAGCTTTCGGTTGCAGTTTGGGTAGGGAAAAAAAACCCATTAATATTGCAAGGGAACTCTAGCCCGTAATCCCTGTTAAGGGATTAATAGTGCACTCAAACCTCAACAAGTACTGCATGTGGGCAGATATGGTCTCAGACTTACAGTCAGTCTCAAAAGGCTTTTTTTAAATCAAAGAAAGCAACCAGTTCTCTTGGATCTCTCTCTGAGTTCAAGGCTAAGCATTTCCACGCTGACCTGCAACACTGTGATGTCTCAGTGTCTTCTGGGCCAAAGCTCTTTGGGGACTCGTCTGCTTGGTGTCACTCTGCAGCCGCTAATGACTCATGGACAGAGGCATTTAACTGTCTGTGCTCCGGTTGACCACAACCCCTGCACTGTCAAATAAAGTTGCACTCCACAACGCGTTGACTTTTCTTGTGCAGAACGCGGGTAAATCAATTATCTTCTGATGCAGTATTCAAGGGGTATTGATATTCAGGTTGCATGGGCTTTGTGGATCTTGATAGCTCATTAATACATAATATTCCCCATCCACTAAAGGGTTTATATGATTAAGACGAGATCTCCTGATCAACAGAGATTATAAACTGTGCAATGCAATAAAGAATATTAATGATGTTGAGAGAAGAGCTGCTCTAGTGCATTTTAAAGTGTCGTACAGATGCAGAGTGATTTTAAGCATTAGTCGAACTCGCTTCAGGAAGGGCAGATTTGGGCTGGGAATACACAGGAAGCGTGAGGTTATCAGGCCTTTTTATCGATGGCCACAGGGTCGTTTTGAATGATGAGCCCTGTTTCCTTCCCATTTGGAATTGCATTACGGCTCTTGACGGCATACATTCAGTAATACAATAGTTTAGACTAACAGCGCAGCTGAAACAAATCTACAAAGTTATTTGGGGTCAGATCGGGCATGGGGTGATTTCAATCACATCCTTTATTGCGATTTTATGTCTAGGGTAATAATTTTCTTTCCTGATTTAATACAGACAGAAATAGTTTTTGTAGTCTATGAAAGAACCCTGCTGAAAACACAACACCAAACCAACTAAATACTGCCTAAACCAGCCTAGGCCTTGCTGGCCTTAAATAATTTAAACCCAGTCTGGTCAGGTCTTCTGGGTTTAAAGAAGTTTTGGGTCCTTTTCATCATAATTTCATTTTTTTTTTATATGCCTTTTTTTCTTTTTCTAAACCTGACCTATTCATCTATTTCAAAGTGGCCTGGCTGCTCTATTCTAACTGCTATCTTGTTGAGCTGCTAAGCAGTTAGACATCGCTTTAACAAGACCCACAGCGAAACGATCCATTGTCAACTAGAGCACTCTTGTTGGCATTTTTCACAGAGGTATTAGCATTGAGTGCTATTGTGCAATATTATCATTCCCTATAATTAAGAAACTATTTGAGAACAGCTCATGCCATAGAGCGAAATAAATCTGAGGAAATTTTCTCCTGGTTCGCTTGCCGTGTACCACATAAAATCTGCAGTGGAAAACAATAAACAATGAGGACAGTTAAATCTCTATCTATCCCTGGATGGAGGAGATAACCACCTTTTATGGCCAGTGCGGCAAAGAAGAAAATTAGTTTCTGAAAAAGTCATTAGCAAGTTGCCTGCTTTATAGGTTGACACAGCCCCCTGTGTCCAATATTGCCTGGTTTCTCCTGGAAGCCCTATTTTTATTGGCCGAGACCCAAACTGGGCTGAATCCATGGTGAAACATTTCTCAACACAAGCTGGCAAAACTGTCTTACTCACACCTGTTCTGACTCGATCGTGTTCAGATGTTTGCACTGCTCTCTAAGCTAACTGTGTCAGATGATACAATGCTCCGTCACAACTTAAAGAATCTAATTAGTAATTATATATGTTATACATTCCCAAACAAATTTGAAACAAACTCATTTACACCTCAGAGGGCCTGTGGGTGAGCAAATTGTCAATAAATTGTCCTTTTTGGGTGAACTGTTTCTTTAAGTAGATGGAAAGGTGTTTTGAATGACACCGGAGCGAGGAATGACAGGAATTTCAATTTTGGGTGAACCATTTCTTGAACACAATGCATTTTTCATTAATTTCTTTGAGCACAAAAGTGTAATGCATTTGTATGCATGAAAGACAAAGCTTTCAGTTCATTCTCAGACATGCACCATTCGGCACACTTGGAGAACAAATAGAAATAACAAAAGATACCAGTTCTGTTGTTTGGGACCTCAAAGACGTCCCACTTTTATGCCTAAATTCTCATTCCGAATACTGGTTCTACCTTGTAGCCTCTATAAATCCTGCTTGCAATAAAAGTTTTTAATGTTTAAAAAGTTTGTTTAAAAAAAATGTTTTTGTGTACAGAATAAAATAAGTATTTCCTCCTCTGGAAACAGTTTGAGATTGCACACTTCTACGACGCTTGCGCCTACCCAGAAATAAACAAACTACCATCAAAGCCAGGGCTATATGATAATTCAGCATCCACTAACAGTGCATCATATGATTACAATCTAGACAGCTCTACTCAGATGAAGGCTTTGATGTTTGCATCCTTTTTTTATTATTTTCCTTTGTTCCAAGGAAAACCTATTAAATCTGCATGAGAGATTTTGTTATCTGTCACCTAGGAAGATCACACCCCATTTGCTTCCGAAAGAAACGCATTTGAAGAGGAAATAGCCTTCTGCAGAGCTCTCACGTAGCTCCTTTCTGAACACATGATTGGTAAGTTAGAGTTCAGAGTCGCTGCTTCTCCTGGAGTGGAACAACAGACAAACAAGGAATCCTCTTTTATTTTAGTCACTTTTCAAATGGAGCTGCGCGAAAATAGCGGAAAGAATGCAGGCCAATTACTACTCCAACAGGAAAAGCGCTTTTCTGTAAGGCCAACAGCAGCACAGCAAGTTTTCTATTAGAGTTTTTCCTCTCTTTAAAAAAAAAAAAAACTAAAAAACATGAACACTCCGAGCTTCACAGATTAAAGGCTCTGGGCCAAGGAGAGAGAGAGAAAGAGAGAGTAGAGACTGCTGGATCCGTGCTGGATAAACTCATGTCGCACCAGCGAGTACAGTGATGGGTTTTTAGATTTGAAGAGATTATAAAAAGAAGCGGGAAAGTGGAGGGGGATCGGCGGGAAAAGAGAACAGAGCGCGCCGCGCCACGCTCTCGCCATCACCCCCGGGTGGCACGCTGATCCTAATTTCCCTGCTCGCTGTAGCACGTCTCACCGCATCAGACCGTTCCAGGTGCTGCCTCGACTGCCTCGTCCCCGGTGTCACGCAGGCAGCGGTACGACACCGAAGGCAGAGGACACGCTAACAAGGGTACGCGCAAAGAGTATACATGCACTAATGCGCAGAGATATATCCGGGTACGCAGCGGGAAATGAAATCCACTGCCCCTCAAGAGGAGACTTCATCTAAAACCCGCCGGATGCGCGCTCAGCCCATCCTCGGAAAACATTAGGAGCATGACAAGCGTTGCGTTTCTCATTTAAATATAACAAATGCTGAGCTAATGACTTACAGTAGGCTCCTGACAGCTGAAATGTAGTAATTTGTGAGTCATTTCCCCAATGGCCAAACTATACTCTATTCTGCAAGCAGACAGCAACAAAACAAGCAAAGCAATATTTTGGCCGGCTACGGCAAAACCTCATTAAAGTCATTGTGCATATGAGGAACAACCTTGTGAACCTTTGTAATTGGTCTGCAGGGAGTTTGCTCACTGGTATCATCAGGATTCATTTCCCAGTGCCATTAATGTGAATGGCACAAATAATCATTACTCTCCTCTTTACCTACGCCGACCAATAAATTCGTGCCCATGAACTACAGTATCAGCCCGTTTTTATAAGGCTCGTAATGGGCGTGTCACACCAAATTACATTTGTTATTAAGAAGCTCGTTGTTGTTGCTGATGTTATTTGTGAGGCAGCCTATTTGCAGCTTGTACTGAGCATTACATATAACAACAAGAACAACAAATTGACAATGCCACATTACAAATATTCTGTAGAATAATGTATATTAATGTGACATAATTTAAGGCAGTTTAATTATGCAATTATTATTGATGTGGTCTTAGCACAAATAAATAACTGTCTCAATTGATTGCCACATCAATGTACATCGTTTATGTTATTCTGAAGAGAATTACCTCAACTGGATAAAATTATATACTAAATAATGCAATGAGAACACATACAACACAGTGTGTTCCTGCCTGTGTCTATATATATATATATATATATATATATATATATATATATATATATATATATATATATATATATATATATATATATATATACAGTATATAATCACATTGTATATTTCTCATTATAGTATATATTTTTTTATTCTCAACTGAATAATTTGTTTGGAAGCAATAATAAAAAAACATTATCAAAATAAAACTAATATGATTAAATTAACAATGCATACATGTGCATGGTCTATTCTTTGTGTTGATTTGAAAACACAGGGCCTATTGCATTAAAATGCATCATCATAAAAAAATATTACTCACATGCCTTCCAAACAACACTGGGGAATAATGGTCGAGAAACGATTTTCAATCAGAAATTGCTGGTAAGCTTCACAATAAATGACAGAGAAACAGAAAGTAATACCAAGTTTGAAGTAGAAGGACTAAAATAGTATTTCCTTGAAAACTTAATTCACTACTGTTTGTTTTGTTTGCAACTTAATTATTATAATTTTTTTACAGTGCAATATGATGAGTTTTAAAATGCTTCTATTTCTATTTCTGTTGATGCGTTGAAGCAACATTGTACTCGCTCAGGGTCACCATTATCCCAAGGCTCAAACTAATTGCAGACGCACACAAATAACTTACCCATCAAGAGATGTTTTGCCTTGAACGTCCAAGTCACTGACATCAGTCTTCTCCTAACCACCCCGCTCTCATTTTCACATGACCCTTCCTCGGAAAAGAATGAGTGACATCGTCTTGTGAGCCGGTTCAAGATGGCCTTAATGGTCCAAGATCATGTTGCTCCACTGACACGCCATTAAGTGCTAAATGTTCAGAACTGCATTACTGCAACCTCTAAGATTAAGAGTGATAAGGTAAAGCACTATTTCCCCTCCTCTTCCCTCATCCTATCTACTCCCTGGCTGCATCCGTAGCTTTCTAGGAATGAATTATTCATAGCTCCAAATCATCAGCTGCCCAAGATAAAGGAGCTCTAACCACTTCTCAAATGTATTGATTTCTGTACCATTCGCATGATGGGCGCAAGAAATTGTGTCCAGCGGAGGCTGAAATCTGAGAATGATAGATAAGTCAGAGTAGTTTTAGGGAGTTCTTTCCATACTTGTAATAAGGTGATCAAGGACACGAGGCCTTGAGACAGGAAGTCAGATCGAGAAAGCCTCTCATATCCTTTACAAGGGGTTTCAGCTTTTGTTGTGAACACAAGCGGATTATGATGTGAGTGTCTTAAATCAAACGATATCAACATTGTGTCAGAGGCATTTGAAACTTTGAAAGCCATTTTCCTGAGAGCTGCTGTCTATAGAGTGGAAACTTGTCTACATCTTATGCTGCATTAAGCACATTTGCTGTAAAACACTGAAGCTGTTTTAGTCTTAAAACCTGAACATTTAGATTTGGATACAACACTTTTAAGAAAATTTAGTATTTTCTTGTAAAACAACTTTGAAAAATCACTTTTTGCAGTGTATCTGAGGGTATTACTATAATGCAATGATGTACAGAATGTACATTAATGCAGCATCATCATTCCCATTATGCATTGTGATTTTAGTATAAATAAATCATTTGATTGGCACAATAATGTGTATGTATATGTAGTATAATATGCTGTACACTAACAAAGAAAAATAGCATTCATCTTGACTGCTTCAGCTGATGCTGCACTGTATAGATTTCATTCTAGTATATTTTATTTTTCCCAATAAATGGAAATGTTTTATTTTTTAAAATATTTGATAGACATATTATATAACATTAAAATGGCTAACATAAAATTATGTGCATGGCCTTTATACACAGATTTTTTTTCAAACAAATGAAAGGATTACAAAGAAATTACAATTAAGACAGAATGTAACATACCATTTCAGAGTAGCAGCATTGGAAGAGTATTTTGTAAAATGTTTTCCAATTTTAAAAAAAATTAAGTGTATTTTTCCTTGAGTAGAAAAATCACTTTTGAGAGTGTATCGGATATTATCATAATAACCCATTCAGTTCCCTGAGAAAGACTTCAAATAAGTCTCAAATAAAGCCACCACAGAGAACACTTCAGAAACATTTCAGCTTCAATTTTATTTTGAAGTGACTGGAGTGGACACAAGAAATTCTGTGACCAGATGATAAGAGATGTATCATGTACCATTCAAACACTATTCATTATTAGGTCTTAACTGAAATTTATATTCAGTCATGGCTGGAGAACAATACCATCTTATTGTGTTACCTAATTCCAGGGAGAGGAAAAAAATCAGAAATAGATCAAATTTGAAATCTGATTCCTTTGTAAAACCTCTTGCACAATAGTAGGATATCAGCTTTAAAAGTTGCATTTAAATCAAATCTTTGAGAATACAGAGGATAGACCAGCACCACACAAAACCAAAGTAATAGTTATAAACACAGCTGCAAATTCAAGTCACTCTAGGCTGATCAGAAATTAAAATAACTCTGACAATAAGAAACTTGTTCTCATTTCACTTTGAAAAGGGAAGTTGCGGAAGCCCAATCCTTCCCGAAGGAGGTCTCATGGGCAAATACACATATGAACATCCGTTTAGGTGCATATGGAAATTTCTAGGGGATTGTAGCCCTCTTGGAAACGGCAGAAGTCTGCCGGGGAAACATAGGCTTTGAGGCTATACTGTGGACTTTACACATATGGGATCCAATTAGGTCTCACATATGGAACCCAGCCTTCTACCGGTTCTCAAGAATTCAGCAAGTGAGGGTCTGGCGCTGGACATTTCACCACGTCTGGCTGCTGAGGGCATGGAGGAGCTCGACAGGGTCAACAGTACGGACACTCTGGAGTAGTTTTAGCAAGCCGACATTAATTGGGGCCTCTCAGTGCTTCTACCTGTATGAGGTGAGAACACAGGAGGGTAACGGCTCCATACAAAGGCTATAGAAGCTAGCAAACATGTTGGAGGTTGCCCAGCCCGCAGCTCTACAAATATCTGTCAGCAAGGTGCCACGATCCAGCGATCAGGAGGATGCAACACTTCTTGTGTGCTCGCAACCTGAGCGGGCAGGGCACAACCTGTGCCTGATAAGCTAGGGTGATGGCATCCACAATCCAGTGACGGCCTTCCCCTTCTCCCAGCCTCTGCAACAGACAACGAGCTGGTTTGAGGTCCAGTGCAAGCAGGACCAGAGTTTTCAATGAAAGAAATTTCAGCTCGAGTGTTTTAAGCACAAGAGACAGGTCCCAAGAGGGTGTAGTGAATCAGCTAAAAGGGGAAATATGAATAATCAGTCATAACTAGTTATATTTAATTATAAATATGTAGATCCACTGTAAGTGTCAACAAATGAACAACCTCAAATGTGATACAAGTAAGACTTTATTAACTACATAAACTACATACACTTAAACTATTCTAACATACACACACACACACACACACACACACACATGCATACAATGGGCATAGGAAAAAGGGTTAAGGCTTAAGCAGTACAGAGAAAAGAAATAAAAACATGAAGCTATCATACAATTGGATATTCAGAAGATCTACAGCCTGAAGGACACGTCAGTTTCTTAGTTCAAACACACCTTTGTAAAAGGTGCACATTATACTTAATGTATCAATTAATAAGGCTAAGACTAATACTTGCACATCTCGCCTGTTTGAAAAAGAGTCCCGATGCACTTTGAAGGCTTAAATATGATGTGCTAAATATCCTCTAAGGAACCCAATGACCATGCTTAACTAAAAACTTCCCTTCCACAGGGTCATGGTTAGCAGCGATCGCAGCATCATTTATTTTAAGGGTGGAGGGAGACAGCCTTCGCTCCAGTCCTTGCTGCAAAGGGAAAGCACGACCCTGATCGGGCATCTCCTGGGGTCTTCTCAATGAGAAGAACAAAACTCAACGAACAGGTTCCACTTTAAGGTGTAAGCATCTTGCCAACATGATGGTGTCCACTATCTCTTGGGGTAGGTCACCAAGAACCTCTGCGTCCTGTTCTGGGACCAGACATGGAGTTTCCAGAGGTCTGGACGTGGGTGCCACAGGGTGCCCCATTTTCTGAGTCAGTAGATCCTTCCTCTTTGGATGCACATCATATTTATAAATGCCACAAATTAAGAATTAAAGAATAAACACATCTGCATCAGTAGTACAAATAATGTTCATATATATCTATATATCTATATGTCTAATTTAATTGAAAGAGAGAGAGGGGGGGGGGGGGGGGCACTTCTTTAATAGTTCAAATACTACTTTGTTAGTCCTGAAAATGCTCCCTTACTCTGGAGATTTTTAAAAGTAGAATTTTTGTTTGGGTGAACTACTTCTTTAAGCTGTCTCCTGCTACGCCTGGTCTTACACTGAGCTTAAGCATGATTAGTTCTGTGATATTTCTTCATCTTCATCAATTACCCACTTGAGAAGCTGTCGGCTGATTCATGAGTCCTGCTGATGTTTTTCTTTTTCTTTCTTTTTTTTTTTTTAAACGTGTGGGAGCTAAGCGAGGGTTTCTGCCAGCTAACACTCTGCGCCTCCACTCTCTCTATCAGAGACAGGACTCACTCCAGGACACAATTCATCTGACTTTGGATGAGCTTCAATGAGAAACAAAACCACCTCCCCCTATATAATGATGAAGTGGTTGCCCTTGCCCTTTAAAGAGAATTGTATTATTTCTCTGTCTTCTGATTAATCTGGAAGACATCTGTTTAAAACAGATCATTTAAATACAATGAAGCATACTGTGTAAGGAAAAACATAATGCTGCATATAAACTTTACATTTATATGGTTATATACAAATGAAATTGTGTGCCCACAAAGTTGTTTCTAATATAAACAGCTTTGGATTTGCATAATGTGTGCGATATAATGAGAATGACAGTGTGTACTTCAGACGCTGAAGAGATCAGTTACATCTTGTGAGCCTTTTAAAGCACATAAAAATCCAAAGCATGACACTGTTAAGGATAATGGAATTACTCTCCATTAACCTCAGATTATACTGGTCAGTTCCATCACAATCTGGAACTGTACTTCATGTGCACTTGAGAGTTATTTATCCAAGTAAGATCTTTTATTGATTGATATTCAGTTGTGCTCACCCTCTGCAGCTTCAAGCAGCTTTTTCCCTTCAGAGAAAACAGTGAGCACTGCCAGAGAACTTTAAAAACATGCACTGATGCTCTTGATGTCCTTGATAGCTACAAACAGGTATTGAATTCAGACTTTCCTAGTAGTGCTGTACAAAACCTAGATCTATATATACAGAATCTAGGATCTATATATAAATTTTGATATTTCAAAAAAAGAAAAAAAAGAATTAATTATTCAAGCAAACTAGTGAACACTTCTTTGATAGAGTTTACTGTTTCACTGCACAAATAACAACAACAACAAAAATGACAAAAACAACAGGATATATATATATATATATATATATATATATATATATATATATATATATATATATATAGATTTGATTTTTACCAACATAATTAAAAATGGCATTAAATAGTAATAATGATAACAAGAAAAATATTGGCCTTGGAAATACTTGTCTTTTTGTTGCAATTATTCAAAATTAGGTATAGCTGCTAAGTAAATATCAAACTACTTCACAATCTATTATTAGGTAGAAAAATGTTTATCCTATTAATGCAACCATTTGTTGGTCATTATTTAACTTTAACGTATTGAATGTCGCTGATGTGTGCCATGGCTTAGTGTTTTAATATAAAAAAAACATAACATCAGCACTTAGATAACTTCATCATTTTAATATTTTGGTACAAACTTTCTGAGCCAATTGTTCTTTTAGTGTATGAATGCATGAAACATTTATTCCTAATAATTGTGAGAAACTACACTTACAAGCCCAGTAAGTTCCCTGCGCTGTCATTTCACATAAAAACAGCTCTTCTCGCAGAAGCAAACACATCGTCTGTTCTGCGGGATAACGAAGTCTGCTGGGACTGCGGGTAGGATGGTGTGCTCCGCTGGAGCTTTCAAAGGGTAAGTGGATAGAGCTTAGGGGAGTGTTAGCGATGCAGAGAAGCTTTGGCCTCTAGATGAGCCACTCCACTGGACACCACACACCCAGATCAGTCCACCTGCTGCCAGCATTCTCAATAACAGATAAGAGCCTATCTCTACAAACCAGATACACAAGTCATTTAACATATAAGGTGGTGGGCATCAGAAAAAAAAAGAGAAGAGAGTTCGACCTCTCCTCTTTTGGCTGCTCCCACCCATCAGTGACATCGCTCTTCTGTAGTAAGGGATGGTGGCCTTGGTGAGTATTGATTTGGTGTTTGTTCACCAAAACAAAAGCTGGATTTACCTGCTGGACTCAATGGAACATGCTTTGAAATTAATTACATAGAAAACCCCAATGGCAGAAAACAAATACACCTTACCATAGTTGTATTTAACTTAAATGTGTTCTCCTTCGTGCCTGGAATCACACTGCGGCAAAAAGACAAACATGGCACAACATCTAGGAAGAGCCTAATAGTCCCAGTGAGATCATGCCGACCATGATGTGTGCATTCGTATCACTTTTTTTTTTTCTTTTACGGTGGACTGCAGGGACTTGATTTAAAGATCCATCTGTTCTTAAAGAAAGGAAAACTGAAAAATAACATCAGTGACAAGTTCACCAATTAAAGAGCAGATGGCAGGCTTTGGCAGCTGCTACCTGAGCTGGGTGAATAGCATATGTTGGTGGACGGAGTTTACAATTAAGTTCACTTTAATGTTTTATTAGCATAGCGAGATCAGATGGGTTGCCTGAGCATTATGAGAAACTTTAACTCTACATTTTTTAGCAACATGGTTGCCAAACAGCAAGACTATATAAGAAAGAATGGATGGATGGAATGACAGAACGATTTATGGATGGATGGATGAAACAGACCAATACATGGATGGATGAATGGATGGAAAAAGAAAAAAAATGCTGTATATGAATGGATGGAGTTACAGAAAAATATATGGATGGATGGATGGAATAACAGAACAATATATGGATGGAATGACAGAACAATAGATGGATGGGTGGAACAACAGAACAATACATGGATGTATGGAACGACAGAACACTATATGGATGGACTGATGGAACTGCAGAACGATAGCAATAGAATTAATTGACAGATGGATGGATACCAAAATAGAATGATGAATGAATGGAACAATAAATAGATTGAACAAAAGAATAAAAATGAAAGAATGAAAAAGACAGACAGATAGATAGATAGATAGATAGATAGATAGATAGATAGATAGATAGATAGATAGATAGATAGATAGATAGATAGATAGATAGATAGATAGATAGATAGATAGATAGATGGAGGAGTGGAAAAGAGTGTAGTTGAATTGCATTCAAACCAGATCGGTATACTGATTTCACACAAGATTGGACCAACGCTTTCACTGAAACAAAAGGATCAGAGAAGGATCAGCCAAAGAGATGTGCATGGAGCCCCTTCCTGTGTGGCTCTTGGATAGGTACATTGGATTGTCTTTATGGAGTAGCATGTCTCTGCTGGGTAATGGAGCGTGATGTGCACTTTGTGTCAAGCTCAGCTGTCCCAACAGATAAGACCCAAGCCACCACTAACAGTTGGTGTCACATTTCCACCTGAGCATCGCAACGGAAGTTCAAACTGCTCCACAGAACAGCTCAGTGTATCCAATGACATCATCATACATCCCATGTCTATTTTGCAAACTGGTATTTTCAACAGTCGCACACTGTGATTTAATTAATTCATTAATTGCATGGCATTTTAATTAATTTACTTAACCTCATGATGAACTGAACTTTTATTTTTTTTATTGGATTATTATGTGCATAATTTGCCATAATTTTATGCCATAATTGATACGGTATTGTAAACGGCAAAACAGCAAAAGGTGTTTCTGAATATTGTACACTGCTCGAACTTCAAAATAATAAACTAAACAATAATCATGCGAATCTTTGGTCATGTTCAGGATTATTTACTTGGTCTAAAAAATTCATTTCTGCAGTGTGGGTCACTTTGTGTCAAAAAGACAAACAGCAAGGATTGTATTTCAGCCATTCTGTGGAGTCTGAGTTATTTGGTGATCGCAGATCTTTGTGGAAATTACATCTGCTCATATGCTCAGCCTGAGAAATTTCCTGTTGCAGATCAGAGGAAAGGACACACGATCAGATTCCTCTGCAACACATAACTAAGTGGACACACTGGAAGGTGACACTCTAACTGATAAGATATCCCACATCTCTTTGCTTCCTTTCTGTTTTTACTTTTTTGTCTTTTTAACAATGTGTGATAAATGTTATTGGAATATTTGCCACAAACAGGTTTAGAAAGGCTTAAACTGGTTTAAGAGAATCTCAAGTGGGCATTTTGCAGACCACTGCAAGAGCGAATGGAAAATTATTATTTTAATTATTATTATTTTGTGGCAACCAGCCCAAATAGCAATTAGCAAAACTTACCGCTTAACGATTCATTAAATCCTTCACAGACTTCTGCACGTTGAGCCAAGTGGAAATCTCTCTAGCCTCCATATGGTAGAGTTAATGAAACTGTTCTGTTTGCGTTGACACTGGAAACCTTTCTGTAAAACTACAAAAAAAGTTGTTGTTTCATTTAAAATATGCTTATCACCAAAGTAAATATACAAGAACAGCACACATAAAATGAAAACAATAAAATTATGGATATTAATATATAAGGGACCATGTTATTTTTCATTTCAGTGTAATTTATTACAAAGAACTTCTGCTTATTAATTACAAATAAGCCTTTCATTGTGTATTAATCAAAGTGAAAATATTTTCACAGTATGGGCTGTTTTTAAACAGAGATGCTTATATGAAGCTGTAGTCCATGAAAACAAATCTATAAGAGTTTGTGTTTTTAAGTACGGTATGTGTCCTGCATAAAACATAAAACAATAAAACATTTGAGACAGATAATGTGCCCTCTAGTATATTAAACAGAATGCAAATGTTGAATTCATTTATCTTGGGATTTTAAAAAGTTGTTTCATGGTTCTTCACTCATATATCACTGTTTGCTCAGATGTTCTGTAAGCTTAAGTTAGAGGAAAGGTAGAATAAAGATATTGTTTGGTTCAGGTTTAACAAAGATGTCCGAACCTTGTCTACAGTTGTTCCACCCTGGGTTTGAAAGGTTTGATGCCTTGCCTCTATGAAATAAGAAATACACCTGCTTTACTGGCGGAACATATGCATGGGTTTCTTTATTGGATCTGAAGTAAAACCACTCCTTAAATGGAGAAATACACAAAAATGACATTTACCAGATTTGCTCTTTTGCCTTTTTAGATTTCACTTATAGCCCAGAGCACAAATAAAAGCTTTCAGGACAACATACCATTCAATTACATTACTTGTCATTTATATGACAGTAAATGAGCAGTTCTTATGAGGTACTGCATGTTCACTGGGTAACAACAGAGATCATTCTTTACTTTAGGCATTGTATTTTGCCCTGGAGCAGATGAAATGCAGCATATTGGTGGAGACTGATTGGCTGGATACAGAATAAATTGTTTCTAACGATGGTCTGTGCCACAATTGCACCAAATCAACAAAACAAAACAACTAGGGGATGTGATGTATATGCTATTGACAATTAATACTTTAACTAATGTTAATTAAGAAAGGTTATTGCAAAGTGTTACCTAGTTTTGTGTGTTTATAAAGGTGTTTATGGATTTGCTTGGAAAATTATTCTGCCTCAACATCTACTGACTATAAGTAAACTATTTTTTTTTTTTTTACATGAGATCTAAAACTGTAAAAATCTACTAACCAATTGATGTTTTCTACCATGTTTTTTTTTTTTCAACAAAATAAAATAATTTTGATTTATCTGATACATTTTAATATAATATTATGAATTCATATTATAATATACATTCAATTTAATACTATGCATCGTTTTGACTGCTCATAATGCAAATGAATCATTGAAGCAGAGTTTTGATTCAATACAAATACATTAAATAAAAAATTTCACCTTTGTTGGTTGCATAAAAAACATGTTAAACCATTACAATATTCACATTATGATCTAATTTTTCATCACTAGCAAAACCCTCAAAAAAGAATTCTGTATAGCCCCAGCCACAGACATTTATGTGAGTTTGTCATTTTCTGAACTAACTGCAACCTCACATTCATAAGCATAGGCAAATCGAATAGAAGACAAAATTCCTCAAAAAGTATGCAAGAAATGTTTGATGGAAAAAGTTTGACCAGCCGCCCCTAACAGAAGTGAGGCAAACTCAATTATCTCTCACCCGATTGACATTTCTGTCCAAGCTGTGCCTCAGAAAGTATGCACATTGTCCGAGCTAATAACAGCCCTTTCCATAACTGAAGTAGAAGCACTGAGCGCATTTGTCAGAAATGCGGCTGCTCATTGCACAGAGACAGGAGGGTGAAAATCTGGGTCTTAATTACAGGGCAGTGGCATACCTCTACAGGGCAGAGACGAGTGGATCAAGTTGGACTGAGTGGGAGAATGCCTGCAAGATTAGCCGTAGGCGACAAGGTCCTATAGGAGAAAAAAAGTGAGAGAGCATGCAAGACAGAGAGAGAGAAAGAGAGAGAGAGAGAGAGAGCGAGCAGGGCTTCGGGGTGGAAGATGGTGGTTGTGTGTCAAAATCTCAAAGGAGATCCATGCTGATGATGCTGACATTGACCTGTCTACCACTCAATGAGCCAACACCTGTCAAGAGACTGTAATCAGAGTCAGACAGACAGAACAAAAGAGAGACAGACTTGAGTTTTTGGGTATTGCTGAAACCAGCGAGAAGATTCGAAGGAGAGAGGGGGACAGACAGAGCCTACATGATATGGACAGTCCCAGCCTTTTTCCCACAATGACACTGTCCAATTCAATTTGAGAAGGTATAAATACCCAAAATATGACAGGTCTATAAATGATGTAGACCTAAAGAGGAATACATACAACTTTTTGCCACTATTCATAGTGTAGTGGAGAGAAGACAGGAAAAGGGGGGAAATTAGAACAGGTGTACAGTAATCGATAGATTAGAAAACTAAAAACTAAGCAATTATTAGCAAGTACTTTTTTTAATGTATTATTTTTTATATTAGTGGTAATGACTAAGACAAGCATCACTGCTAGTTTTGCTCATTAAATGGATAGTTCATGCAAAAAAATTTAAGTTCTGACATAATTTACAGCCTTACTGTATGTCGTACCAAATCCTATAAGACCTTCTTTCTTCTACAGAAAACAAAAGAAGATATTTTGAAGAATGTCTCTACTGTTCCTGTCAATCAAATGAAAGTCAGTGGGGTCCAAACAACATTGGAATATAAACAAAAAAAATTATAAAAATAAAAACAATAAAAATAAAATAAAAATATACATGATACATGTTTGAAATGGTGTGGGTAAGTAAATTATTGCAGAATTCTGTGAACTATCACTTTAAAGGGGTCATAAACAGCCTTTGCTTTTTATTTTATTCTGTTCTCTGTGGTCCTCTTACAATGTAATCAAGATTTTTACAACAACAAAACAATTCAAAAATTTGTTTGAATAAGTGTGACGGATTGTAGACTTGGAAGTAAACACTCACTTGTATGATTGGTTGTGCAAGTTTTGACAGCATACATCCTTCACAAATGGACGCTGCTGTGATTAAGGTCAAGAATGCATAAATACTTAGTACATATCAAACTTGATCTGTAATTAACAGACAAAGCAATAGTTAGCACTTGCATCATCTTTTAATTTCAGTATTTCTGAAAATCCTGCTTCAATTTGTGCTTGTTTGTAAATAAATCCATCTTGTAAAATCTGGTAATATCTTGGATCTGAAAAAAAAAAAAAAAAAAAATCAGAATAAAGCAGATGTTATTGCAGAGATTATATATTCTCCTCCATGAAGGTCAAATTAGCATTTTTAGCATTAGCATTCATCCTAATCACATTAAACCATGTAACCCTTCAGGTCCTAAAAAAGTTTAACCAGCAAGTTTTTACTCAGTTTTTATTCACATTTAACAAGTGTTTATTTTATGGACATTATGTTCAGATTTCACAAAGTAAATAAAGTCTTGCACTGTCTGTTGTAACTGAACCATGAGTATTTGTGTACTTGTATTTTCTCAATGCAATCAATACAGTACAGCAATACATCTTCCTGTCTATCTAGGTAAAGCTATTGGAAAGTGCTTAAGCAAGCAGGAACCAAACACTTCATATGCAAAGTGTGAAACTGGCATATGGTTCGAACTATCACACTCAGGTTGTCTGACTCAGGAACAGTTATGTGATGCCTCACAAATTGCTTTCTGGGTCCCTTTTACTCTAAAATATCTGATTCACTCCATCTTCACAGCTAGAAGTTGGGTACAGCCACTCCTCTCCCCTTAGTAAAAGATAATGAGGACATTCAAATGTGACTTATTCCTTTATTATAGACACGAGTAAGCTATCTGCCTTGTCACCGTCTCTTAATCAGGTCTCATGGGAGAGCTGCTCAATTGTGTGAGCATTAGAACTCCACATTGACATTTAGCCATTATGCCGAGCTCAACAGTGCGAGAACTACACTGGTATTTTAAGATTTCCCCTCTTTTGCCCAAGCTTCCTCTTGTGAACCAAAGACTGGGCCTATTTCCTGTGGGGGTACTCAAGGCATTCATAGAGTTCATTGGGTCTTTTGTCATCGGAAGAGCTGATGGGGAACATAATGTGTATTATTATCCACTTCTGTTGTTTTAAGTGGTTGGTGTCTGTCCTCTCTGGAAGAGGAGCTGATGTCTGAGTTATTGACAAAGCTAAAACACAAAAAGAGCCAGAGATACAATTACCCTTTTATTGAAAGAGTATATGACCATGCTACAGTATCATGTCAATCATCTAAATTATCTCATGCCTGGAAATCAAGACTACATCCTTAAAACACTCCTGTTCTTTTCCCATAAACCCCTGATTAGACACGCCCGGGATCAAAGATGAACACTTATTAATCACCAATTTAAATAACAAACAGGGCGCACAATCTACTTCTACAAAAAGGTGCTACAAATTGCAAAAAAAAAACAAAAAAAACAATGCAAAATACATTTTCATGGTCAGTAAGAAATATTTATGGCTGGCAAATTATCTCATTTCATCCAACATTGGCAGGTGCGGTAAAAAGTTAATTTTGGACCCTGGACAAACCTGCATATGCTCCATTTTTTCATAATTCCACTGCTCGGTCAATTTCTCTTTTCCTTTTCATTTCTTCCACCTCCTCATGAATGCAATCTTTAGAAACTGACCCCAGGTCTTTAATATGCAAAAGAGGCTCTGTTTCCCAACTGAGGACTTATTGGAGCGTGTCCCCATGTCTTTACGAGTACAGTAATGTGTTGCCTGTGACACTCAGTGTGTTATAATCAGCTGACACATGGGAAGGAGGAGTGTGGAGCGAGGTGGAATGGAACAGGCCCCCTGGAGGGTGAGACATGGAAGCGGCACTCACTTCAAGGATCCTAGCAAATCTTATAAAGGATCGGTGGCCTCTGGGGCTGAGGAAATGAAAGTTTGCTTCCTCTTTTAGAACAGGTGCTGTAACTTTTAGGCAGTGAGAGGTTAATCATAGTCTAAAGGCTGTCCTAAAAAACACTGCTCTTCCTGAGAACTGCAAACCTCAGACAGAGGGGATATGTAGTTCTATGACTATGTTCTATGTTATGAATGGGGGGTAAATTTGCAGCTGTTTTTGTTTGCATATATCATATGGAATGCTTAGTGGTCAGGTTTGTAATCAGCTGGGTTTTTAATAGAATATTCAATTATAAATAACACATTTCTCTTCTATAGTTTCAAGTGATATAGTGGGGTTGGAAAAAAGTTAATTTCTTATGTATTTTACTGAGATCTGATCTCATCATCATCCAGTCTGTCTGGAATTACATGAAGATACAGAACAAAGTTAAGGTTACTTTCAAGTTTTGGTGATTAAAAACTAAAGATAAAACTAGATTGAAAAGTTTGTAGACAAACTTTAAGTTGGCTTGAAAACGTTTAGCCAGAAAAAGGTTGAAAAAGTTTCTAGGGTGCTATGTGGTTGCTAGGGTACCCTGGGTGCTTGACAGGGTAACTAGGGTGGTTCCTATCGTGTTGTTCCTTTTGAGATGCCATGGTGAATTCCAGTTATAAGTTCTAGAACATTCTAGAAACAAATCAAACTAGGTTTGAATATTTGTGAAGGAACCTGACTACTTATAATGATAAGACAATATTAGCTTTTAATTCTTTGGAATCCTTTTGTAATAGCAAATGGCAAAAGCAAACCAACAGTCCTATAATAGTTAAAGGAGTTTCTGAGATGGGTGTATTAGCAGTGGAAAAGGATTACTTCAAAACACGAATCATTCAGAAAAAAAAGAGAAAAAAAATCTGCAGAGGATGGAAAGTAGGGAATAAATCTTTTCACATGGTTGCTCTTATTAAAGCAATTCAGCAATGCTGTTCAATAAAGAAAATTAGCAGGCTTGTATTTACTCTTTTACCCTTGCCTAAAGCAAGAGCTTATCTCAGTTTGGAGGTCTAAACTCACATCAACAGAGCACTGTGAATGCTATTGCTAAATGCTAACGGTCACCTTTAAGCCAACATAATGCCGTAAAATCGTCTGCTGGAATGCCTGTGTGTTTTTCTGGTCTCAGGTAGTCTTTAAAAGGAGTGAAGATCGACTTTGATTGATAGCTTATCTCCATCGCCCTCCAGAAGTCACAACAAAAACAGCACAGTCCAGGGCTCAGGTTCAAAACAAAGATTCAATTCCTAATGTGCCCACATTTATCGCCTCCGTGAGGCAAGGCTATATCTCCCCTGAGTCATTTCGTAGGTGTGTACCTGTCTGTTTGTGTCCGCGAAAGTGTGTGTACGTCAAAAGCGGCGGCAGCCTCTGTCGTCTCGGTTGTGACTTCCTGGATAGATCGTACCTGGATGGCAGATTCAATTCAGCTGTTGATCACTCCCTCCCCCGCACATTTCAGAGAAGTGTCAAAGGTTGAGGTGAGAATCTGGTAAATATTGATTGGTGCAAGGGAGCCATTTTTGTTCGCTCTGCTCTCAGATCGAACATCTTGGAGACTGCTGTTAGTTGACCGCGATGGGGTAATCGGCACCATGCTGAAGAGATAGAGTGGATTAGAACTGAATCAGATGGCCTTTTTTTAGGTGAAGAATCATTGTACGCCACTCATTTTCTTTCATGCACGCAGCCTCGAAATACCCCACCTCTGAGACTTCAGCCTTCCCTAAGTCTCAATTTCTTTCTAGAGCTGCTAAGCTTTAAACATTCCGGTCATGGCTGGTCAAGGTGCACACTGTCAGTTTTATTTATAAACCTGGCTGCCCTGGTCTTTCATACGGATAGCAGGCCCCAAACCCCTCCACACACACATCGAGAGAAAGCGGGAAGGGCGGGCAGATACCATTCACCTCTGAAAGACACAACCAAACGCTTCGGCGGCCATGCAACCTGTCTGATGTTAATAAGACAATGTTAGCAGGGTGTTAAGAAAGCAAATACAATGAGGCTGAAAAAGTCGGTGGGGCACAGTGTAAACGGAATTCATGCACCAGGTGCCACCAGCCCACCGGCTTTTTTATAAGAACCTTCTCATGGTGAAAGACACAGAAGCGGTGAATGTTTGAAGGCACCTGAGGCAAAAAGTCAAAGTGTTGTGACAGTGGGCTTTGATAGGCACAAGCCAAATGATGATTGTCGCGGCACACGGGGGCATGCGAGGAAACCAAGAAAACGTCGCAAGACATGCACACTCACCACAGAACTCAAACTATGTAATAACAAGACATAATGGGGACAATGGCATGCAGCCACATACTCCGCTCAGACATGTGTGGCCTAATCAACGCTGAGCGCGTGTTGATGTCAGTCATTAGGGCAATATATTCATCGGACTTGACGTGCTGTGCGTTTCACTCTCTAAATTGTGTCAACCTGCAGTACGTGCCACCCATTAATTTGAAAGAATAGGTGTAGCTCATTAAGTAATGTTTGTAGCGTTTGAATGCTAATGCTATTAGCTTTAATTAGACCTCTTAATTTGCTAGAGGGTTATAACTCAACCAGCAGGAACATGAATTATAGATATTCAAATGTAGAAAGCATTGTTGCCTATCATATTACGCCACTGCAGCTGTTTGCAAAACAACAATTAAAATACAAATGCAAAGCATGATTATGAATCATGCACAATATACACAGACTCATTTATATTTACATTTATATTGTGAAGCATCATTCACGTCTGTAGCAGGAAGAGTTGCATGGCAAGTTCAATAATAAATGGGAAAAAAGTGAAAGAAAACACGCGGAAAGCAGTCAAATAGTTTTCTACATAGCAGCGTAACTGTGTTCAGGACTGCCATTTCTCTGCATGCAAGTATGGGATATGGGCAGGTGGGAAGAATACTAAGGAGCAACAATTCACACAGCACAGCAGAATCCGGATATATAGACACGCCTCAGGCTAAATAGCCTGGCCGAGATAGGCCATTTGTGACATAACTAGTCTAAGGCCTCCTTCCTATCAGTCTCTGCTGTGATAGAATGCACATCTTTATTTTAAAGCTGGTAGGTGCTTGTTTTATAGGTCTGCATTTTTCATCATTTAAATATGCAATCTCACTGCGCCAAACGCGCTCGATGAATATTGAGCTGTTGATTGAAACCGCATGGGATTAAAAATAAATAATGGAAGGCAAAATCATTTCCAGGAATCTCTGGCTGATTTGCTTCATGTAATAAATCATTTTGCGAGCAACAAAGCGATGTATCTGTCAGTGGACATCAGTTCCACTAAATGAACGCAGCTATATACAAGCACGTGCAAGAATGGCAGTCACACACACAAACCTCAAAGGGGTTTACATTGTGGCTTAAGCATGTATCAAGCACTTTTAGAGTAAACCATGTTAACCAACTCATCCGAGCCAGGTAGGAAAGCCTTCGGATAGCTCAGGTTATCTCCATATACACTTGCTCCTGCAGATGGCTTCAACAAAATAAACAACAAAATATGTCTACCCGGAGACGTTTCTGGCATCACAAATCCAATTCTGGTTATTCTGATTTTCACTGTTATTTGCCAGAGGGCCACAGATTGTATTTCCTTTGAAAAAAAAAAAAACAGCTATGACTTGGTTGGATATATTTGCTCAGTGATGCTTAAACAGCATTTACTGCCTCACCAGTCCACACGCCATCGTAGCCGGAGGGAGGATTGCCGCACTGAGAGCTATCAAGTTAGCACTTGTTAAATTGGTGCCAACTATACATTATGAAGGGGAAGAAGAAATCGAATAACTTTGTAATTCTTAGAGAGTCCCTAGATTTTATTGTGGCAAACAGAATAGGGTGATGCAGAAAAACCTTCAAGCACAAAACAAGCTAATTTTGTTTTCTGGCATTTACAAGAGACGAGATGGAAATACTAAGATGACACAGCCTTGATTAAGTTGATGATAAGACACAGAATTCTATTTTTTCATCAGTGTTATTTCTTTAGACTTCCATCCCCAACAATTCCCACTCCATTTGCACAAATTAGGCGGATGCAAATTGCTTTATGAGCAACTGTATGAATGGTAATGCAGTTCTGAGTGGGTGAGATGAGAAAATGAACATGGAACCATTCAATCAAGTGACACATTTCAGTCAGAGCCATTTGTCAGTGTCACATTTCTTTATATTTGATCCACGAGGTAAGAGTGTTATGCAGAGATCATTTGTCTTCATCAAGTACGAGAGGTGACTTCGCTCTTCTGCCCACTCAGCTGTCAGTCTGCAAGTGCCGCCGACTCTGGAAACAAGAAAACCAGTCAGTTTCACAGTGGATGTGGACTCTCCAGTTTATCTGTGGTGAAATGTATTATGAGATGAATAATCTCAAATCACGAGCTTGGAATATGACAAATGGAGTTCTGGATCTTCCCCTACAAGAAGTTCTGTGGCTGTACCATAGAATAGGCAACACATTTTTTAAAAATTGGCCTGCAAGGAAGCAATAAATTGATAAAAAATTACAGTAAAGATAATTGGTTTAAATTAAAAGGGCTTCTGCGTCCACTAAATGCTGTTCTTTTCAACTTTCTATATAAAAGAATCCTAGAAGAAAATTATACTCATAAAATAATGATCAGCACAACCATTCTCAACATCAATAATAATATTAAGAAATGTTTCTTGAGCAAAAATTCAGCACATAACAATAATATCAGGAATTTCAAGGACACATAAGGCTGATGAAAAAGTAGCTTTGTCACAGGAATACATTACATTTATTTACAAATTATTAATATAATTAAATGAAGTTATTTTAAATTGTAACAGTATTTCAAAATATTGCGGTATTTTTGATCAAATAAATACAGCCTTGGTGAGCAAAAGACATGTTATAAATACTGCCATTAAAAATCTCCAAACTCTAAACAGTGAATGCACAAGTTTTATGCTGTTTTAATTGTTAATTAAAGTATGTTCCTCCTATTCACTGCCATTAAACAGAAAAACAATGTGGAAAAAAAGTGGAAGACAATAAATACCAACACTACATAATTTGAAGATTTACCGCAAAGAGTAATTGTTTTTCTCTTAATAGGTAAGACACTTTTGTGGGAAATTGTGGGAAAATGTGGGAAATTACAATGACACTATACTTATACATTTCTTTCAGTCACATGTCTCTCACTAACACGGAAGGCTATTTCTTCTGTGTTAATGTGTTAAAGCTGTTAACAAGTTGGCTGTAGATTGCTCTTGCATACATCTCTGCATTTCCCCTGTACAAAGAGGATTTGAAGAGATGAATGTTTGCTGGAATTCTGGTTAGTCAGTTGGAAAATTTCAAATGGTGGTCATGGCTTCTTACTATGGCACTAGTGCCTGACGTGTTAAGTGTTAGTCATGATTCAGGGCACAAAAAAAGAGCCCCAGGCTTAGCGGTTCAACACAAGCACATAGACACACATACACCTCAATAACCATACCTAGCTGTACTTATTAGAACTGTTCTTTGTGGAACCAATAAATGGTTCTGTGGCATCGCTTTGGAAACCCCCATTTGGAACATTTGTTTTAAAGACTTAATGAAAGCCACTGGAAAGACTCCCTCTTCAGGATATCTCCATATACTTGATCTTGCAGACAACAAAATTCAACAAAATAACAACAACAAAAAATTTCTACCCAAAGAGGCCTAAAAGAAAAAAGAATGCCACAGAACCTTAGGCTGAGTGAATGATCATAAAGTTTCCTTTTCGGCTGGAATATCCCTTCAGCCCACATGGAATATTCTATTACTGATAGCAATCAACACCACCCTGGATTCATCACAGTTTTCAACCATCTTGAAATGCCTACAGAGAATGATCAACACCTGACTGATTCTCCAACTTTCCCCAACAGAATTGTGAATGATGTTAAGCTGGAGTTACTTGTTCACAGTCCACAGAGTTTATAATTACAGTGAGAGGAATTAAAAAAAAAAAAAAAAAAGAAACCATTTATGATTATTTTATCATCTGGCGAAGGTAACAAGACATACAACAGATTAAATCCTGCTCATAGTCGGCTGAGGTTGTGCTCTTTTCAGACCCTGAGGAGGACAGTATTAATTGAGGTCAAAATGCCGGGCCTCACACTCCATTTAACACAATTTCCCCAAGTAAGACCTGCCCTGAACTGGCTGCACACCCTCAGGAACTGGTGAAAAGCTGCTTGAAATGAACCTGTCATGCCAGGCAGCTTTCCCTTGGATGCGAGAGAAGGGAGATCACTATATTGAATTAGAGGAGTGTTAGCACATGCTGCGTGTCTTCTGGAGTGTGTGTGCGTGAACATTTGTGTGTAACGCTCCATGCCTGCTGGCGATAATAAAAGACTAAATGCCATGTTACGAATGTGGTGTCATTAATCTTTGGGTGGGTTCCACCCAATCAATGTCTTTTTCTCACAGGAACGAAGATTGATATTACGAGTGTAGCCTTAACTCTGTAATCAGTGTGACTACACAACACGCCCCCTTGACATCACATCTCAGGAGTAACAGACGCACTGACGGACATGTTGAATGGCAAAACGGATGCTTCCTGATCTTGCCACAGGCATAACAAATGGATATGAATTCATTTCTTTAGTGATAACTTTAGTTTAAAAGTGCACAGATTGCAGTTTGTCAACTTTGTGAAAGGTAATTTTATTGTATCGTTAATAGAAGACAGTAACCAAAGGGGAGATAGCATTAATATCCATCCTATTGTTTACCACAAGCAGACATTTATGCTTGTAATGCAGTTTTGCTTTAGGCCCACACTAGTGCACACCTGTAAAATAAAGAACAACCGGAGATTATTTTCTGCATATGATATAATGAGGTTATACTATTTGTCTGCATAAAGCTGTGAACTGTATTTTTATTTTCAAACCATTTGTCTGGGTTACAGATGAGGGTAATCCAGTGTTTAAAGCAGCCAACAGAATTATTTTTTAATCAGATATTCATGATTTAAGGGATTATTTGGCTTCTGGTGAAACTACAGTATATGCTCATATTTATGTTGGTGTGGACACTATAGTTATCTTTATACAGTAGTTATCGTTCTTGATGTAAATGGGCCTTACTGACAACTTCCCGACATTACAAATTACACAATTAACACAAAATGTATTTTTTTTTTAAGAAAATATAATCAAATTCAAAATAATTACAAAAAACTATAATAGTTATTGTATTCACTGATATAAACCTGAAGCAATCTCAAGTTCAAATCAAGTTCAAGTTCCACATATCCAATCATTTAAGCTTATATCTATCCTAGAGCAGTGATTCTGAAAACTAGGCATATGCATTCAGCAAATTCTCTGGAAAAAATAAAAAATAATAAAAAACTGGCTGACCGTGTTTTTGACAAATGATGAAGTTTGAGACCAATGAGACTGCTCAGCACTATCGCTCTCCATCCTTGTCCAGAGACCTTCCAAATTGAAACAGAAGGGCCCAGAAGGGAGATTGGCACCATTCACTCACAATTTAATCTCATTCAGTCATATTGTTGGATACGTCTCCCAGGAGTTAGTCAACTGACATTCTGACTGGTAGCAGGATAGACACGGTACAGGAAAGCCCCAAAACTAATTCTGCCAGGAAAACCACATTGGGACCCAAGCCATTTTTTACAATTTAAGCAGAGAAGGTGATCAAAGGTGCAAAAGGAGCCTATATGAGACATATGCCAGTTGTATGAGGATATTAATGCAACAAATAAAAGATTTGAAAGCAAGAAACTACCAAAAGTCCAGTAACCAAAATGATTATCACATTTGCAAATCATTCCTAAATTTAGGTAGTAGATGCTTCTCGTAATTTCATTGCTCGGCTGAGGCTTTATCCATGCTAGCGGCTCTACTGCGAGCGAGTGTCTGAGGGGAGATGTCGGGCTCAGTATGAGGAGGCTGGTTCACGGTCTGCTGCCAATGATAAGCCACCTGACTATTATTCATTTTCACCTAGCAATAAGGCAGCAATTAAGCACTTTAATTTGCAGAGCAAAGCAGCTTTGAGGAGCCATACATCAGCATGTTCCACTGCATGCAACACTTGTTTGCTTCAGTGTCCATGATTGGTTGAATGATTCCGGACTGTGCTGAAATAATAAAGGACGTGTAGAATTTGATTTGGATGTTTCTTGGTATTATTGCATTAACAGTGATAAAGCTGAGCTTTTAGAGAGTTTCTTATATGCTAGCGCTAACAGCCGGAAGCTAATGAATGAAGCTCATGCTCATAAATCTCCACAGGGTATGTTCTACAACACTGATCCCATCAATGAGGTCAAGGCAAAAAAGTCAGTGTTAACTTAAAATGACCAGAGGAATTAGCATGGCCCATTGCTTAATGTGATAATATGTTTGCAATATTCTATTTTATTTTATGCTGCTATTTTCTTAACAAGACAAAGGAGTTGTAAAAGGCTTGCCTATCAATCTTGTTTTATGCTAGCACTGACGACAGAAGATAACACAAAATTGAACACATAATTTGCATGTACAGTAAATCCATATGATTTTTACAGATTATGTGTATGTGTGTATTTAAAATTCAATTACTGAAATTAAGCGAGCAAATAGTAAACAGAATGCATAAATTCGGAATGTAAAGAAGTAGAAATAAAATAATAATTGAAGTTCAAAGAATTTCATAAACCATCATTTTAACTAACACAGTATAGATTTATAAATAAATGTATATATTACATTTAATTCAAATTTATGAATCAAACAGGAACCAATTCTTAAATTCTGAATTCTGCAGGATCAGACTGTGATAAGGCCAGAGGAAATGATTTATAACAAATCTGAATATAAATGAGAATGTAAATGAGGCTTATTCAGTTTCCTAATTAATATGAAACGCACAAATTTCATTTCCCTTACTAGCTAGGTGTTATTTTGTAAACAATCATCTCCAGTCAAGAAGCCGTCATGCCATAGGTATCACAATGATGACAAAGTGCATAACCACGCTTCATTTCAAATAAATTATTCCACGTTATTGATGCTCAGTGCAATCAGTTTGTTCTCAATAGCGTTTGATTCCAACATAAGACGTGGATTTTGCTGAAGAGCTGGCAGCTGCTTAGAGGAGATAGGGCTCAGACCTTTTCTGTTCTTGTTGCACAAACAGGATTACTTTAATCAAGTGTCGTAGCTGGAATATTTTACTATCTCAGCCTTGTCACGTCTCTGGTTTTCCACTGCGACTTTTGAAATGTACAGATTAGGGACCATTCTTATAACTTCCATACATTAATCTCCATAGAGAACCCATACACATGGGCATGAATACAGATACGTTAAGGGCTGGGATGTCAAAATGCATTATGGAGATAATTGGAGTCGCTGAAAATGTTTAAGAATACAAATGAAAAAACACAGAAGCCTGCTTTATGCCTCTTTTCACATTTAGGTGTGAGATCTAATCTGAAATATTTCAATGAAATATCATCGTGAAAAGATATGCTTTGACATTCATCATAATAAATATAACCGCTGCATCAAAAATTCCCTCTTTCAAGAGTCTGAAAAGAAACAAAAACATCTGTAAAAGCTTTGAGCTATTTTTACAGAAAGCTTACAATATAACAGAAGAAACAATTTATGAAATACATTACACAATACATATTCTTTAATCTACTGATAAGTATGACAATAATGCAGGCACACACATCAGAAGTTGTGAAATGCAGTGGGTTAATCTGGAGTACACTAAGATGCTTTATATAACTGTAATACTGTGTTTATGTCAGTTTTCATCAAGACTTATGACACGTCCTTCATCATGCAATGCAAATTTTTAAATCTGCTTGATGCTTGAAAATTAAACCACATACAGGTAAAAAATAAATAAATGAATAAATAAATAAGCCAAAACACATGAAAGCAAAAAAATAAAAAAATAAGGTAACACTTTAGAATACTGTTTCTTACTTACTACATAACTAATAAGGAATTATTGAAGAACTAACAGGTGATTATTCATTAACACTTAACTCACTACTGCTAACTACTAAGGAAGATGTGTTAATTAATCAGTATGTAATATAATTTTATGATTATGTTAAGTAACAGTTAGCTAATCAATAACTAATGTATTCTGTCATATCTCCTGATGAACTACTATTAATTATCTACTAGTTAGGGTTCAAGAAACATAACTATGAAGTAACTACTAATGAACAGTTTTCCACAATTACATTGAATTGTGACCCTTTCATATAAATGTTATTAGCAATAGTAGTAGTAGTAGTAGTATGAAAATGCAATATTAATAAATGCAATATATTTTATAGAGGTTTTGCCTATGTAGTAAATTGTTTTGTGAGTGTGTTTTGTAAGAAATCAGCTTCCAATAGGAACCTCACCATGACTCCAGTGCCTTGCGATAACTTACCTTAGTTTTTATATTTTATATACAGTACTGTATGTGTGCCTCCTCAGGATATACCACATTATCATTAATTATATTTCTGTATGTAAGGCAAAGCCTCAGGAAAAGTGAAAATACAGGTATCCAATTTGTAATTAATGAAGAATTATAAAATAATTATGCAGGACTTATTTTGAACCTGAAACATTAGGCCTATTCTAAAGTGAAAATATTGGGAACCCATTAGTAATTAATAAAGAATTATCAGATAATTCCTTAAGAATTACCTAGAATCTGAAAGAGTATTCTAAAGTGAAAACATAGGGAACCCATTAGTAATTAATAATTAATTATCAAATAATTATGCAGGACTTATTTTGAACCTGAAACATTAGGCCTATTCTAAAGTGAAAATATTGGGAACCCATTAGTAATTAATAAAAAATTATTAGCTAATTCCTCAATAATTACTTAGAATTTGAAACAGTATTCTAAAGTGAAAACATAGTGAACCCATTGGTAATTAATAATTAATTATCAAATAATTATGCAGGACTCATTTTGAACCTGAAACATTAGGCCTATTCTAAAGTGAAATTGTTGGGAACTCATTAGTAATTAACAAAGAATTATCAGATAATTCCTGAATAATTACTTAGAATCTGAAACAGTATTCTAAAGTGAAAATATAGGGAACCCATTAGTAATTAATAATTAATGATCAAATAATTCTGAAGGACTTATTTTGAACCTGAAACATTAGGCCTATTCTAAAGTGAAAATGTTGAGAACCCGTTAGTAATTAATAAAGAATTATTCAGCTGTGCAACGTGATCTCATGAGAATACGTGTGTATTTTTACATTAAATGTGGTTCTACAACACGTACATTTACTTACATTTTCATGCACATAAAAACGTACAACCTTGACGTATTTATAGCAGTAAAACTTACAAATACTTACGTGTTAGCAGCTAAAAAAAAAAACGTAAATAATCTAACGTAAAGTGTGAATGTATATGAATTCCAATGTATTAATATTAAAATCGTTGCTTTAATGATTTAAATCTGTTGTATTTGTCATATACATGTTTTTAGTGAATTTATTGAAAGCAGTTTACTCATCTACTTAATAGGAA
This sequence comes from Carassius auratus, assembly GCF_003368295.1. NCBI lineage: Eukaryota > Metazoa > Chordata > Actinopteri > Cypriniformes > Cyprinidae > Carassius > Carassius auratus. The sequence goes on along the minus strand of NC_039248.1, from coordinate 11,483,221 downwards.
GTAATATTTCTGTGCATGCTGCAAACTCGTTTCGGGGATTACATAATGTTAAACAAGACTACACTTTGAAACCTTAAAATGAATACAATTTATGTAATTGTTTAACCATTTTGTAATATTTTGCTGTGCGATTTTCTCCTATCCAATGACTGGCATTACAACCATAGATACACAAAAGCACAGCATAAAATTACAAATCACATCCATTTTATTTGTTTGCTGTACTCCATATCTTTAGAATCCAGATGTTTGCAAGGAACATATCCAAATTCAGCCCTTTATCAATCGATCTTCATCTTCATTCTCAGCAACAGCGACCGTCACAGTCAAATCCCGCGCTCGTTATGATTCGAATTTGAAAATAGCGCCAGTGAGCCATCCATAGATAGTAAAAGAAAGGCGCCACCCCAAACGTTACGACATGGTTTACAGCACTGATATCGAACGCTCATTGGTTCTCACCTAATTCGTCAAAGATTGCGACATGCCGTGTTTCAGTTGATAGACATTTTAAATCAGTACTGCGCCAGTGTGCCTTCAGAGAAGACAGATTCATAATTTCACAGATTAATAAATTAAATTCTGCTCTGTACCCTATAAAAACGATTACCTCCAGAGAGGACTGCGACTGGAACTCATTATCATTTGAACTACTTTTGGTACCACTTTTGATATTTTCGCAAAAAATAAATGATTAATCTTACGTTTGTTTGTCTGTTATTTGTTTATTTATAACAGTAGCATTGTTAGTTTTAAGAAATGCTTATGGGTAGGTGTAGGATTAACGTTAGTGGCTCAAAATAACGTTTTAATGTTATATTTTTACTAAAATTGTGTTTTATTATGTTTTATTCTTTTAACATGCTGTATAAAATGGGTAGCTTTAGGTTTGGGTGGGGTTTAGGGATCTTACATTTATCAAAAAAAAATTATAAAAAGGGAAAATATACATAAATATATATATTTTTAAATCTGATACGCATTGAAAAGCAGCTTCATGAGCAAATTTCTATGGATAAATGACTGGTCAGAGAAGGCGTTCTATCTGTACGTATTTGAGGTTGTTTTTACGTAAATTTAGTTACGTTTCGAACCTGTAATTAAGTCCAGATAATTTAGCAGGACTTCTAAATTGAACCTATTAGTAAATAATAATAAACTACATAATTTTGACTAAAAACAAGCTATAAAAGTAATCATAATTTTTGTAAAATACTCTCATCTGTTTATTTCAGATGAGAACATTTCTTAATACAGCATATTTTATTCAATTTTAACATGTATACTGCCCACATTTTAACTAATTTAACAAACATTTCATAATCAAAAGTTAAACATTTAGAAGCAAACAAAATCCATATTTCATTTCTATTATAGGCTAATAAGTGGGCTGTAACAAAGTTGCTACTATATCTGTACATCTGTTTTTTTGCTTATAACTGTTCAGTAGTAGTTATTTCATAGTTATTTTTCTTGAACCTTAACTAGTAGATAATTAATAGTAGTTCTTCAGGAGGTATCACAGAATATATTAGTTACTGATTAGCTAGCTGTTACTTAACATAATCATAAAATTATACTACATACTGATTAGTTAACACATCTTTCTTAGTAGTTAACAGTAGTGAGTTAAGTGTTAATTAATAATCACCTGTTAGTTCTTCAATAATTCCTTATTAGTTATGTAGTAAGTAAGAAACAGTATTCTAAAGTGTTACCAAAAAAAAAAAAGAAGGTAGAAAAGTTTGTTTTTTGCCAGATGTTTTGTCTTATGCAATACAATGGCTATATCATCAGGCTCGCGTTCCCATTCAACATAATGTTTTTTCTGACTGACAAACTGCACACATATAAATACACATACACATAGACCTATATTAATGAAAATGTGAGCATACAGCTAAATGAGAGGAGAAAAAGATCAGTCATTACAAAATGAAACTTAAACACAGAACAAAAATTATAACACCCCTAATTTAAACAGCGCCAAAACCATAGTGATTAACAACAGCATTTACTTAAATATTCCTAAACTTTTTTGGAATTTCATATATATATAGCCGTCCGAACGAACCAAAAATGATTATCAATTAGACTTTACAACACAAAATATGAGAAAGAATGCTGTTTTGGACAAACCAAATCACCAGAATGCGTCAGATTTTCCACTGAATCATAATTCATCAATCTGAATCCATTAGAATGAATCGTACTTTATTAATGAAACAATTCCCTGAAATGATCCAGATTTCCAAACGAACCTATTCGTTAGAATGAGCTTGCCTTGCCAACACTTGAGAGAGAAAATAAAATAACTTATTATAAATTCAGATATGTTATGACAGAAATAAGACAAAGGTTGATGTTCATCTTCTGTAGTACAGGTAGTTACTATATTGTTAAAACAGGACAATTTATTCTGAAAGACCAAAATATGACCTGTTTGACATCCTAAAATCTGCCTACTCTCTACCTATTACAAACATCTCTTAAATATATTAGAAATGAAATAAGTTAACACTAGTTATGATAGATTATCAAGCAGAGGAGATTACACTGAGCATATCAATGGAAATAAGGATCCAGGTTCATTGACAAGCAGAGAGTAATGAAGAACAGCAGTGCGCGCTCATGTAAAGTCTGAGCTGAAGATTGGATTCACAGTGTTTGGTTCAAATTGAGTTCATGGCTTCAGGTTCAGCCGAGGGTTGCGTTGCGCTTACCTTAACAAAGAGCGTTCATGGAGAAGAAAGATGAAAGTATACAGAGAGATCGCCTTGGAATTAATTTTCACTTTTAAAAGGTTGGCACAATATTTTATGAAGGCTAAATACAAACAAATCTCAAACTTGTTCCAGGTAACACTTTTTAATTAAATTCGTATCCATTGCTATATGTTTTAATCTGTAAACAAACAGATTTCAGTAGGTAGCCCACTGGTAAAAGTACTGGTAGCCTTTGTTTTTCATTACAGTCGTGAACCATGATTTGTTATTGCTAGCCAGGCATTCAGGAACTGGCATTGGCTAGTCAATACATTGACCTCCATTATACAGGTTTATTTAATGTTATAATATATATATATATATATATATATATATATATATATATATATATATGTGTGTGTGTGTGTGTGTGTGTGTGTGTGTTTATTTTAGTTTTACAAGCAACAGGTTGCCAATATATTATAGTCTTTGATAAAATAAATAAATAAATAATGAAATGATCATATCACACTGTCTGTATCCAATGGAAGTCGGGAGGGTGGTGGGAGGGGTGAGGGTAGAAAGAAAGCAGACACATATCATGTTTTCATAAGACTAGGTGGACAGCTTTCAGATATTTGTCTTTGCCAAATCACAGGAGTGGTCATAGGACAGTCTGGAAGTGGCAAATGTAGAAAATAGAGAGAGAGAGAGGGAGAGAGGGAAAGAGGGAATAACCCTGCAGACTGTCAGTCATCTTCTCCGGGTCTTTGCGGGGAGTGGGGGCTCCCAGTCTTTTTAATTCTCTGTGAATCTTCTGTCCATCACCACACTTTATCCCTGCTTTAGAGCTTGGCTCAGACTCACGCACTGTCACTTTCCTGACAATCTACACCTATGCACAGAGAGACATCATAAACTGTCAGGAAAAAAGGGGAAGAGAATCCACCCGACTCCTCTCAAGAGAAAGAGGAAACCCATACAAATACTCCAATCACTTTTCGCTGTATACTGCCTCTGAACAACTCTTAATAATTCAAACTAAAATATTTTGCAAGCAAGTTTGAGGAATTTAAAAGACATGGCAAAATGACTAGTAGCTCTAACACATTGGCTTTTTGTTATGTTTAACCTCATATTAGTCTTTTAATAAACCCCGCACATTATTATGGATTAGGCTGTTGGCTGGAAGCTGCAGGTAGGCAATTCACGGAGAGGTTTTAATTTGACCTAAAATGAACCATGACCATTTTCTAGGGCTTTGACAGCACCCTACTTGGATTAGCCGTTTTAATTATCGCAAATGTCAAGCAGGGCTAAGAACCTGCTCACAACAGGCTAAAAACACCAAACAAAATGACTAAACCAGTGATATTTTTTTCCTGGGGTGAATCTATTCCCACATTGCAATGAATTCCCTGAGACATGCTGATACAATAACTAATGACAGGTGGCAAATTTCCCCTTATAAAGGTATGATTAGAAAGTGCTGTAGTAAAAAAAAAAAAATAAAAAAAAAAAAATGATGAAAATACTTAAAAGTTAAAAATACTTGAAAATACTTAAAAGACTAAAACTAAAAAACTAAAATGTCAAATATAGCCAACAGATTCACATAAAATACTATATATATATATATATATATATATATATATATATATATATATATATATATATATATATATATATATATATATATATATATATATAGATAGATAGATAGATAGATAGATAGATAGATATTTTCTATTTAATATATTTTAAATGTAACAGAATAATGCACACTTAACTTACACTATATGATTTTGGAAGTGAAAATGCGTGAAGAATCATAAATTCGAAATCTGTATTTGCAATATATTTGAGATTTAATGAAATAATCCACACTTTTATTCTTTTTTGTGAAGGAAAAAAATTGTAAATAGCCATACAGTGCAAATAGTTATTACTCAACAAACGCGTGCAGTCTTTTTACAAGATATATTGTTAATGCTATGTCTTTCATACAAGTCACCTTACAATTTACAGTAAATGACAAATGACAGAGTATGTTTTATTTAACAGTATTTTCAAGTCGTATTGAATAAGTTTAATGCCAAGTTCTTATAAGAAAATCAACGTGTTTATATTTTCAAGCTATAGGCAAACTAAGCCAAGTGTCTATTTTTTTTTTTTTTTAAGTCTGTGTTGTTTGATCAGGTTTTGTGTGCCTGTTCTTAATATTCACCACAATGTCAAAAGCAGGAGTCTCTCCAAGCCGTTTCTTCTTTTCAGCTGACAGGTGAAGTAATGGCCCATCTTTCCTCTAACTTCTAATCCTGTTTACGCTCCTCCTCGGATGCTGCCTTTTCCACGGCTTGGAGTCTGGGGACAAGCTTTGGAAACACGCAACCTTCTCTATTCACGCCAATTTACAGGCCTAGCAGCCCAAGGCCCTACTTTGCAGATTATGAATGCTTTAACCTGGCTTTCCACACCTCTTGGTAATTTTGTCTAGTTTATCTTCTTCGGACCACATTTTCTAACCCTCCCCCTTAACGTGTGTCACTTTCATGTGAATTTACATGCAGAAACGTCATGACCATCAGCTCCACCATGAAACACAGAGAGCTCTTCTTGATATGGTGCCATGTCAACACATTCTGCTGGTGCGCATTTGTCAAATTAAATAATTGGTTTTGCATACCAAATAAGACTGTGATCAGTTTGATTGAAGCGGTTGAACAAATGAAGTGATATTCTAAGGCACAGGGCAAAATGAAGGACGGTTTCTCCTTGGCATTCACGCACGTCTTTAAATTGCCGCATGACATCTAAGTAATGCAGCAAATTAGCAAATCGTGGCAGCCTCTCTTTAGATCAGGTGCCACTTACATCTGTGTATAAATGGATAAGGGAGAGCGTGAGGAATTCTTGGTGTGAATACATTATTGCCATTACAGAGCTGATTGCACTTATGAATTACTGCAGGCACACAGGTAACGTGATAAGTTGTGATAATTTTGTAGATGCACAATATTATAAGTAAGTGCATGATATAACATTTCAGTCATAATTCACTCATCCCCATGTCTTTCATTAAACACAAAAGGGGATGTTTTGCAATGTGTTCACACAGCTTATTTAGATACATCTAGTATAGTAACCACACGCTGCTAAATAATAAAAAAAAGCAATAAAGTTGGCATGAAATCAAAATCAACCCTATTTATTTTCTTAAGACACGCTGTTTGTTTTTGTGTGAATGAGTCATCCATGCAAATTACAATGGCATTTATTATAAAAACGTCATTTATTCCTGTGATTGCGAGACCAAATTTTCAGTCTTCAGTCACATAATCCTGTAGAGATGATTCTAATATCCTGATTTGACGCTCAAGAATCATTAAAATGCTGAAAAATGCTGAAAACTGCTTGATATTTTTGTGGAAACCATGCTACTCTTTTTTTTCAGGATTCTTCAGTTAATAGATTCATTTTGGTAACAACGAAGACTTTATTGCAACTTCTAAACAATTTAATGCATCACTGCATTAAAGTATTACATTTCTTAAATAATAATAATAATAATAATCCATCATTCTCACCCCAAACTTTTGAGTGGTTTTTGTTTCATTTTATAATGTAAGAAATAAAGCAACTCGATTCCATTTCATTCTGACTTCAAAGCACCTTATGTTCATGTAAAAAAGTCTTGTAAAAAAAAAAATAATAATCTCAATTATAATTTTTCGACATATGTAATGCATTTTGATTACAGAAAATGTGAGAACCAATGCTTGTCAGCATCGATGTTAACCTGGCACGATTCATATGGAACTACAGAATGTAATGTTTGGTTGTACTACTCCTTTAAGAGCGATGCAATATTCCTTTTTAAAATTAGAACATATTAGCACTCTTATCTCAGTTAAGTTTTCTCTCTGACTATATACTTCTGGGGATGAAATTTGTTTTATGGCCCTCACCTGCTTGCACTTGAAACCAGCTAAATAGGCTGCCAGGTCTCTCATCCCCTCTTCAACACTATGACCGTCTGCTCAACCTTTCCCTTTAACATGCCGAACTTCTAAACCATTCATTATCTTACCAGTTTCCCCCCTGTGCCGTCGCACACTAACAAGTGAACTATGACAGCCCTATTCTATCATTGAAATGATTAATTTGAATAGCCAAAGGTTTCCTCACAATTATTTCTCCATTTCTATATCCGAAGGCCTTTATAAACCGCTATGGCTATCTCTGTAAAATCTGGGCCACATTTTCTCCATTCATTTTTGCATAAGATCCATTACATCGCTGTGGGGTAGAATTTTTAATCTGCCCCACTTCAATAAGCACATCTCTGCCTACCTTGAAAATATTGTCAAAAAGGAAGGTGGTTATTATTTATCAGTGCCAGGATTGATAAGAAGGGGTCGAGAAAGGTTGCTAAATGTCTAAAGGTTGCTAAAAAACTACAGTTGGATCCAAATGAGACCACATTAAAAAATACCCCCGCCCCCACAACACTCATAAAGTAAAGCAAAGACATAATCCAAATGGAAACTGAAACCATTTTCTTTTTCTTTAGAGCAGTAAAGCCTTTGTTCTGGGCCTCAAAGTGTCCGACATATGCCATATTGGGATCAGACTGCAATCAGATAAGGTAACACTTCCTTGCAAAGCGAGCAAGGGTTTATTACAGCCAATTTGTGAGATTATACAGACACATTGGCTTGGCAAGAGTAGTGGTTAGGCAGCAGCCTTCCCATGTCTCGCTTCCATATGGGTCTTTACAGCTCCAGTGAAGCCATTAATTTAGGAGGATCAGTGCGAGAAATATCAGTACCCACCGAAATTTGGTCAGACTCACAGGCACTATTGAAGGGCACCAAATGACATGCAAGGAGGACTTCCAAAAGGCTCTGTGACTGCTCCCGTTTCAGCTGGACTAGTATTTATGGTTAAATCCCCTGGTAGCCCAACAAGTCGGAGCGGTTCTCGGGAGATTACATCCATGTTCGCACACTTACCTGTCAGTGTTCATGACAAGCTTATTCCTCTGAGCTCTTGGAATAAACTCCTACACCTTCACTGTGAAATCTACTTTAGCAAACTCCATTTCACACCTCAACCGTAGCTCGGTTTCATAACTTAATGTCAAATGTTGGTAAATAAACATGTAGGATGCTGCTCACTGAGTTAAACTTCCAAAAAAGATACAGACGTGTGGCTACTTCCAGTTTTTTTTATGGTGGTTTAATAAACATGCGACTGAAGTTACACTATTTTGCCATTGCGAACGGCTTACAATATTATAATAAAATTACGGTAATTATAATATCAGCACCTTCAAGGACACTTTATTGATTATGATGTACAGAGTAGTCCATGAGACCGCTTTGAAAATCTGGGATTCTTTCCCCCCATTTATATTCAGAAATAAATGTTTTGGACTTTTTTGGAAAAGTTTAAAACAAGATATTTGAAAGAGGGGGTAAAATTATAAATAGGTTATAAGACGGTTATAAGTATTCTCATCAAGATAAATTCATAAGCAAAAAAAAAAAAAAAAAAAAAAAAAAGAAGAAAAAAAACAGCAGATGGACTTTTTCACTAGAGGAAGCGTATTGTAGACAGATATTATATTTTGGTCAGAAGCGACACTTTAAAGTTAAAACATTTTAATAGTGGATTAGTTTGTTGTTCACAAGACCTTAACTGATGGGTTGGAGTTGCGTGGATTACAGTTCTTGTGGATTGTTCTGACACTTTTATGAGCTGTTTGGACTCTTATTCTGACGGCACCCATTCACTTTCATTGGTGAGCAAGTGATATAATGCTAAATTTCTCCAAATCTTCTAAAGAAGAAACAAATTCATTGCATGACCTGAAGGAAAGTGAATGTTCAACCATTTTTCATGTTTGGGTGAACTATTACTTTAATTTCCATTGACGCACAAGATGCTTTTTGGATGCTGAATTAGATGATCAACATGTTTTACACAAACTTCTTGAGTTCATGTCAGTTCAGTTAATGGGGTGCATGCAAATATGAAGAAATTCAGTTTATGTTGCACTTCAACATTTCAATTCAGTTACTCTGATAATTTAATTTGTACCGAAAAGATGGTTGCATTTAATAAAAAAATGCTAAATAGTAGCAGTAATAGTAAATAGTAAATGCTAAATAGTAGCACACTCTTTTGGATCCACAGTATATATATATATATATATATATATATATATATATATATATATATATATATATATATATATATATATATATATATATATATATATATATATATATATACTGTATATTTTTTGTAATTTAAATAACTGTCAGTAAGAATGTCTGCCGGCTCTCATCCAGCAGAGACTAATCTCAGTCTATTGGTAATTACCAATCAGTATGCATTTCTTTAAAGGAATCGTCTCCAGGCAACCATATAGATCAGCCAAGCTCTATTCCATTCATCAAATTAGAATGAAACGTCTCCTCCCAGATCAAAAATGCTGTAGTGCGTGTTGGAGGCTGATACTGATACTGTAGCGAATCATATATTTGCTCTACAAATATTTCAATATGAAATCTTATTTATTTTATCTCTCAGAGATTGTACAGGGTTAATACAAAGGTATTAAACAGGCCAGAATGCTTGCATAACAGCAAAAGAAAACACCAGACGAACATGTTACATTTATAAAATGCAAAATTTCAAAACAAGGCAAAAATGTGGATATTACCATATAAGGAGATTTACTTTTTCAACATAAAAGGTTCATGATAAAAAAATAGCATACAAATATAAATAAACTAATAATAATAATAATGTTAATGTTAAATAATTATTATAAAAAATTATATATATATATAAAAAAGAATAAAACGTTTCTTTAAGATGCATGAATTTTGATATTTAGAAAACATGAAAACAACAGAGGGAATATCTGTTTTAGCTAAGATCTGATGACACACTTTGGTCTCATCGTCAAGCGTACAAACTCTGCAGATGAGAGTTATGGGTTAAATTTAAAGAAACAAGAAATGTGTTTCATTAAAAAAAATCATCAAATAACAGACTTTCATAATTGTCCAGAACAATAATTCATACTAATCTATGTAATTATCCAGAAACTATGTATCAAACAAAACTGTCGCTATTCTTCAAAACAATAATATCTCTCAGGGCTTATGTAAAACAACATAATGCATTTCATCTATCTAAAGGCCTTTTTACATACACAAACACAGCATCGCTGACTTGACTGACAAGTGTAGAAGGAAAAACAGCAATTCAAGGATTTCTCTTAAAGATCCAACATTCCAGGTCACTACTGCATTACAGGACTTAATACTGCGCTCAATGTGAATCTCAGCTCTGAACACCTAAGCAAAATCATTAGCTACAAGAGAAAGCCTACTTTTTTTTGCATAAAATCTACATACAAAAGACAAATAGTTTGACAAAGAGGTAAAAACCATCACAATATAAGGCAATGGAACTGAGTCACGTTTTTTTTCTTTAAAAAAAACAACAACTAAAAACTAGTAAAATAAAATAAAATGTAGCTATATCCACCCAATCCTAATTTTGAGAAGAATTGAAGCTGAAGTGTGTATGCAAAAATCTAAGTAAGCCATTTTTAGCTTGATATCTGTTTGGGAAACTATTTCGGTGACATCAGTGGCACGGAAATGACACACTTCATCTTTAAATAAAGGCAAAGTTCTATGAAAACAACCATGACAAGATCAGAAACACTACTCCGTGAACATGGGCCATCTTGCTTGCGTCTGAACTGAAGTATCCTCTTGAGTTCAGGCCTGTGATGGAGAGGAACACAAAGACATCACAGACAGGATTATACATAGGAGGCCATTACAAGTGTCAAGCAATTGGCAGGCTAGCAGTTCGATTCTGTGAGTGCAAGCTCAAAAATCAGTGTGCACCCTCTTAATGAGCTCACATGAAGCCTTACTTGACATCTTTGGAATACGGATGGGGCTACTGCTGCTGCCGTCTCCTCCGTCACTCAGGGCTTTGATCTGAACGAGCAGGTCCTCTTCTGATGGCAACTGAAGCTCCACGGACGTCCTGTTGGTCTCGACTACGCTGCTTCCTCTGTGCCAGTTCTGACGATACACAACCTGCGCGGGGGAAAGTGGGTCAGTGAAATGCAGCTAGTCTGTGCCAATTAGCAAAAAACACTCAAAAATAAATAAGTCACAACATCAACAAGGATATTTAATGATGTACAATGGCCTCAAAACATATTTGAAAACTTAATTCTCCTATAAAAAGTTGGAATTTGATTAGACGAAATGTCAAGCAAAAAAGCATTTACTATGAAGAAGAAAAGCACACTTTTTAAGCATAACATTTCACTAAAATAGGTCAATATTGTAAGTTTATAAGAGTTTATTAGAATACAATTAATTCAACTATCTACAGTATCTCTCTGTCTTTTTCTCTCTATACACACAGCCATTCAAAACTTTGGGATCAGTAAGACTTTTAAAGTTTTTTGTTTTTATTTTTTGTCTCTAATGCTCATTAAGGCTGCATTATTTGTAAAAAAAAAATACAGACGAAATATAAATATTGTGAAATATTTTAGAAATTTCTAATACTGGTTTCCTATTTCAATATACTTTAAAATATTGTTTATTTCTGTGATGCAGAGCTGAATTTTCATCAGCCATTACTCCAGTCTTCAGAGTTACAAGATCATTAAGAAATCATTCTAATATGCTTATTTATTATCAGTGTTGAAACTGTTGTGCCGCCTAATATATATTTTTTTGGAACCTGTGAATTTTTTCTTTTCTTTGATGAATAATAATAACAATTAATTTTTTTTTTTTTTTTTTAAAGTAGTCTATATTACTACAAAAGGTTAATTTTATTATACACAACACAACACAACATAAAAATGTAACTTAAGTGTAATTTAAATTCTCTCCTAAACAAACAAAAAAAAAACATATGTAAAAGTTTCATGCTGTCTCCTTGAAATCTTCAAAACCCAGGTGAAAAAGAGAATACAAATTAAATAATCGTTATACATTTCAAATTGACTTTCAGTGGGAGGATTATTAGTATGTTTGCTGACATATCTTGCTGTGAATAGGTTTCTCAATCCATAAATCATTTACATTTTTTTTTTCAGATTGACAGTGCAAAACAAATAGCCACCAAACTGATATTCTTTCTTACTCATACAGACTAGAAAATGTATGATTATTGATTGCATTATTCTGCAGGCGCCTCACAGCGGACGGTTAGGATTGCAAATGAACAGTGCTTCTCCCTTCTGAACGTGTCTTTGGCTAGGCCCCGCTAAGCTCGCCGCTCCAGATGGAGGATAGCATCAGAGCCGTCCAGCTGTTCCTCGACCCTACAAACCTCTACATTTCAGAGAGGTCGTCGTCAATTAGCTGCCAGCAAATTAATTTGCTCAAAAGAAATGAATAACATCGGACAATTTTTTATCCTCCTTCTGAACATTTTGTGTGAACTCTCGCTACAGATGACTCTGGTTTTGAGCGCAGCAGGAGATCGGGGGAGCTTGTTCTGAAATGTAAAAAAGCCTCTGATGTTTCTGAATTGTATGTATGACCTTGAGTGTAGAAGCGCTTCATTGCAGCTTGTGAGAGGAAATTTGAAAAATGTTAAAGATTACATTAAAGGGGAAATCAAATCTAGACAGTGAAATGTATTTAAAAAAAAGGTTTTCATTTAATGTCTTGTCAGATATTCATTACATTTAACATTTATTATTTATATTCTTTGCTAAGGGTCTTGCTAAAAGCATATACAGTATCTATGAGAGAAGTTTGAGTTTTTCTTATTTTTTTTTCTAAAAGTTTTGCAGGCAAAAAGGAGAAAAAGTGGCCTTTGCCGAGAAGAGAGATTTGATTTGTTTTGACAAATCCAATTCATTTTAATATTTTTAATGTAGAGGTTTGTAGAGTAACAATTTACAGTAGGTTGCAAACCTAAAGGCGTAGTCCACCCAAAAATTTTAATTCTGTTGTTCCAAACTTGAATGCATTTCTTTCCCCTGCAGAACACTTTTTGAAAAATGTTGGCCACCATACAGTTTTGGTTCCCAAAGAAGTCAATGGGAATTAAAACTGTATGGTCACCAACATTCTTCATATCCTTCTTGATGTTCCACATAAGAAACAAAGAAATAACTGAATTTTAATTTTGGTGTGGATTTTCCTTTAAAGAAGTGTATTATGTGAAAACGAATATTAAATATAAAGCTATGCAAAATAATTTGCACTTCAACTAAGAAGTTCAAAGGAGTCGCACGAGCATATCTGGAACGGCTTCACTGGCACTTCAAATAAAAAAATAAAAAATGTAATGAAAAAAACATAGTATATAATGCAGCTTTCAAATGTAATGTCCTCAGTCATTTATCTCCGAGTTGTTTTATGTGAAACACCCGCTTATGTGGCACACTGATACAGTATGTTTATCAGCAAAGCAACAGAAGAGCGAGAGCAAAAAAAACAGATTACCTTGTAGCCGGTTACTTCTGATTCATTGTCCATCGCCTTCACATGTTCCCAGTTCAGAAAGACCTTTGAGTTTGTCAGGTTCCACTCAATATTCCCTGGGGGTTGACTTGGAGCTAAAAGACATAAATCATATTCTGATTTACTTCCAACTTGTGTAATATGACTGAACAACATCTCCCCTATATTTTGTCCTTTGCAATCTAAACAATCAGCACTGCACCAGCTGAGGTATCATCTAAATTTAAGACGTTCAGAACTCACTGGCACAGATTCAATTCAGCTTGGCTCTCACTTTAAATTAGCTGGACTATAAATGGAACTTTAGGAGCCATTTTATGTAGTAGCAAAAAAATGCTATAAAACAAAGGAACATTGTATAGAGCATCAAAGGACTCTCACTCAAAAATATAAATTATGTGATCATTTATTCACTCTCTTGTCTTTTTAAATCCCTTAATAGAATGTCCAAGCTTCCATTCAGTTACGACCTCAATAACTTAACTTCTGTCCATTTCTCATACAACGCAACTGTATGGATTCTAAAGATTTGTGATATGGTGAAAGAGTAGCATAGACTACTTTTATGATGCTTTGATCTTTTTGGAGCTTGACAGGGCCAGGTCCCCATCCACTTTTACTGTAAGACAACAAAGTAGAGTAGACATTCTTCAGAACCTCTCGTTTTGTGTTCCTCAGAAGACAATAAATGTTGGGTTGAATAAATAAAGCCTGAATTTTCATTGTGGACTCATCTATTTCTGTGTAAAAGTTGATGAATTCTAAGTGAATGTCAGCATGCCCTTCTTTCCTTTATTTCCATAACTCCCTAACAGTAAAATAATTGCCCCCGATGTAGGGTTGCTTAAGAGCAATTTCATAAATTTTCCCACTGCCTGGTCATGTTCCTTCACAAACAATTCTACTTTTTATAGTAATTTAGGAATTTATACATAGTTTAACAGCAAATGAGCACTGAACCAGGGAAAATCTGAGCTCTTTTCTTATCAAATTTCATGGCTAGGACTTTGTGCACCATATATTCATAGTTTTTAAAAAATGAGGATAATAGCTATCATAATTTGAAGCCATTTAACTAATGATACCAAGCCCAGTGAGTCTACAATACATGCTATTATGATAACTATACTAGATCATAACAGCGGTTGGCGGTATCACAGTATGTTTTGTCAGAGAATCTGCTGTACAAAGTAAAAAGGACAATCGGCTATCTGCTCCGACACAAAGAAAGAGATCTGTCAGTTTCTTTATTTTAAAGCACCCTTAATTGTATGCTCAGTCTATTAGCTGAAAATACCCATAAGACTCCTTCCATAGTAATGTCATAGTTTATCAGATCAGTTTCTGGCTCAGTTAAACACAGTGTTTTGTTCTTGATTATTGGCATCAGATAATGAACCTATTTAGCCACGGTAGTTTAACAAAGGCCGACTTAATCTCTTATAGTGTTGAGAACACCCCACTAAGAGGTTAGGACTATGATCCTGTCAGGCCTCTAATCTACATTCACTGACAAATATATAAAGTGTGTGACCTTGGAACACAGAACCAGTCTTAAGTGTAAATTTCTCAAAATGTATATTTATATATCATCTGAAAGCTGAATAAATTAGCTTTCCATTGATGCATGGTTTATTAGGATCGGACAATATTTGTCCGTGAAACTACTATTTGAAAATATGGAATTTGAGGGTGCAAAAAAAAAAAAAAAAAAAAAAAAAAAAAATATATATATATATATATATATATATATATATATACAATGAATGATGATCTGATTTTATGTCATTTTTCCTTTTTTATTCAGAATATTCACAAATGTGTTAGCTATGGCATGAAATATCTGATATTCCAATTGTCAAATACATGCAAGTGGAAGTATATTGTTGTTTAAACACCTTTATAACGATCGCGTTAGTTGAACTGTATGCGCGATGGGCGCCGCCGTGTTAGTTTGTGCCGCAGATGCAGTTCAGAGAATCGGATCTGTTGGATTTTCAACTTCTAGGTTTACAACACGTGAATTCATCCACTTCTCCCGAAATAATTAAAAGTAAGTGGCTGGTGAACTGGGAATAGAATAGAGTATACGTTGAAGTTACTTACACAATGTGTATCTGATATGAATAAAATGTGTCGAATTATAATGGAAAGGATTATTATTACCTCTTCCATAGACATCAGTGTGTATTTTACAAACTCTAATTCTATAGTTTTTTTTTAGTACTTATGTGAATTTATGTGTTTGAAACCTAAAAAAAAAACGTATGTGGTAGGGCATGATACTTTTGTGAAAAAAATCATTTTCGATTTTTAAGACATAAGTGTTCATTGAATCGATTGTAAAATGTCTAATGAAAAAATAAAAAAAAAGATGTTTCCTTTTTCAACGTCAAATTACGGACGAACGTAAAGAGTCGAAAATGTTTCAAGAATAAAGTCGAAATAGGGCTACTACAAGAATAAAGTTGAAATATTATGAGAATAAAGTCAAAATGTTTCGAGAATAAAGCTGAAATATTACGAGAATAAAGTTGATATATTACGAGATTAAAGTCAAAATATCATGAGAATAAAAGCAAAATGTTTCGAGAATAAAGTTGAAATGTTACGAGATTAAAGTTGAAATATTACGAGAATACATTTTCACAGAGCCTATTTGGAATTTTCACAAAGAAATTTAATAAATTAAAGAATTTAAAAAACACATTATTGTAAAACATAATTTGTGTTTCGCTATAAAACTGATTTTGAAAGCTGAGACATTAGGTCTATTAGAAGTATGAATCTTATTGCTATTGGGTGGCTGGCGCACTACAAAAAATGAATGCAAAGGAATATATGAAATATTATTTCCAAGCATACTGTCCCCGCGAGTATGACACATGGTAGGATTTCTGCTAATAATCCCACATATATTTATGGTGTATTTAAAAAAAAATTGTTAAATAAGAGAACTACACCCCCCCCCCATCCCCAAAGGAATATTGATTGGGTGTGAGAGCTGATGTTAAGATAAAAAGTTGTTCCTGTCAGTTTAAATAATAAATATCATATTCTTAATATAAAGCTGTTTCCGCGAGTCCTTAAAACTTACTCTTCCTCAACCCAGTAAGATGATATGGCTGCTCAGATGCAACAATATTCAAATCAATCCCAGTTACCTGAAACCCTCTCCCAGTGCTCTCAACCTGGGACATTTACATGCACAATAAAGGCCTTCTTTCAAAATAATACAACTTTAATTTCTAATGTTTAAATCCTCAAAACATTTCGACTTTATTCTCGTAATATTTCGACTTTATTCTCGTAGTATTAGGACTTTATCCTCGTAGTATTTTGACTTTATTCTTGTAATATTTCGACTTTATTCTTGTAATATTTCGACTTTATTCTCAAAGTATTTAGACTTTAATCTTGCAATCTTTCGGGCCCTGGCCGAAAACTGTTACTTTAAGCTGTACTTTAAGCCCGAGGACCCTAACTTGCAGTGAGGCACCCACCGTTCAGCTTCCTCTGGCAGTCTTAAAAATACAGCCTGAAGCTTTTGAGGCCCCTGGAAGTCTGAATATTATGCTAGGCAAGTTTTGTTATTACTGGCCTTTTTACTTTCATGTTTTGTGCTATTAAAAGGCTACAAAATAATACAGAGGATTTAGACAATGATGTTAAAAAGTTTCGGAAGGAGTTTGCCAAGCCACAGCATGCCATCCCAAAATCATCGTTTCACATCATCTATTCATTTACTGTGTTTGGTTTGAAATTATGATTTCAATAATTATATGACTTACGTGGCTTCTTGGTGGTGATGGTAATTTGTGTGCTGGAGGGTCCAGTGCCTGCACTGTTGTGTGCTTTGACTGATATCAGATAAAGTGTGCTTCCCTTCAGACCCGTGATGTTGACTGAGGTTTCCGTGACCCTTACTCTCTCTGCATCACTTTCAGGTGACCCATCCTCCAACCACTGCACCTGTAATAGTGAAGTGACATTTAAAGAGACAATAGGTCATTTACATTTTTACAACACAGAAATAAATAAATAATTAAAGTTCTCCATCTAGCAGCTCGCAAAAATAATAATAATAGATACAATTATATATATATATATATATATATATATATATATAGAGAGAGAGAGAGAGAGAGAGAGAGAGAGAGAGAGAGAGAGAAATACTTTGAAAAGTACTTTTAAAATGGTCAAATGTTATAGAAATTGCTTATGTAATTATTTTACACAAAGTAAGTTGAAAAAGAAAAGAAACAAAGATATGACACATTTAATACCCACACACATACATACATATATTAATTTTAATGTTTGAATGAGCATGATGTTTCTGCTTGAGTAAACGTGCTTCCAACCTCACATCTAAGAAATCGAGAAGAATGTCATTTTTGCTCCTGTATTAGCGTTCGATACACTAACTCAAAGTCACTGTGACTCGGTTTCTCTTTTTTAACACTTTCAATAAACATCTGCACACCGAAGCAAGGGACTCTGGAAATATTTGTGGATTTTCATACTGTATGTGCTTTTTTTTACTACCCGAAGCTGTGAATGACTTTGTGGTTTCTCCACGGAACAACCGCGTGACCTTTCTCACGGAAGCTCGTTTGGGTTGAAAGGAGAGAAATGGGCAGAATCCTGTGGGTTTCTCACACAGTGAGAAACGACCTAGCAGCTGAAGTGTTTGCAGGAGGGGGAATTGATGTATGATGTCCACACATCTGAAAGGTGATTTATATAAGTGCCCAGAAAGCCTGGGTATTGGCGCTCCACGGGAGACAGGACCAGCTGTGAGAAGACCTCTTCATTCTGCAGATGAGATTGTGAAAAATGTGGCCGGGGGATCGCAGGCTCTTGTTGGGGAGCAGGAAATTGCACACCCTACCATCAGTGCAGTGCATACATTAAGGCATCTGATTGAGGTGATGCAGCGTGAGGTCAGAGCCTCTTTTCTCCCTCCCTCCATTTGCTGTATGGTGTTTACGTACCTCGTAGCCCGTTATCCGTCCTTTGCTGCCGCTTTGGTGAACAGGTTCCCAAAATACCTCGATCTCAGATGCGGATAGAGTGCGGGCCCAGACTCTGGGAGGAGCTACGGAGGGTTCTGTTGATGTCAGAAATATCAAAAAACGGGGAAAGAATGTGAAAAACAACAGGAAATGAGAAAAGACAGTTTACAGGATTAATCCAACATCAGTCTTTGGTGCATAAATGTACCACCTGTTTGCAAGAACTAGACCTAATTGCGCTGTTAGCACACAAAATAAAGAAATTACCATCAAAGTGCACTAACACAGCTGTAGAGGGAGTGTAATTAAAACTTGGAACAGATCCATCAACTTTTGTCATTCCTAAACGATGTCCAATAATGTCCTTGCACAATTTGCATACAATCAACACAGAACACAAGCATATTAACCTTCATCTGCTGAATATACAATGACCACGGGGCTGAACGGTCCCTCTCCGATCTCGTTGTAGACGCCGACTTTGACTTCAAACTGAGTGAGTGGTGGAAAGGTATCATTTTTATAAATGTAGCGTGATGCATCTGCCAAGGCCAACACGCTTTGTTTCCATGTCGTGGTGCCAAGTGGACGAAATGCCACCACGTAGCCAAACTTCTCTCCATTTTGTAGCTCCTCTGGCACAGGCTGTGAAAAATTAGAATTAAAAAAAGGTTATGTGATTTAAGAAAGAAAGTCACTTGTTTCGTTCCCGTGGTTTTACATTTACCTTTATGCAATTGGCAGATGTTTTCATTCAAAGCTCCTTAAATGTATTTTATATATATATATACAGTGGGGATCGAAAGTTTGGGCACCCCTTGCAGAATCTGTGAAAATATGAGTAATTTTAATGCATGTTATTTTTTATTTAGTACTGTCCTGAGTAAGATATTGTACATAAATGATATTAACATTTAGTCCACAAGACAAAAAAATTGCTGAAATTATTAAAATAACCCCACTCAAAAGTTTGGGAACCCTTGGTTCTTAGTACTGTGTTCTGTTACCTGATGATCCTCGACTGTCTTTCTGTTTTGTGATGGTTCAGCATGAGTCCCTTGTTTGTTCTGAACAGTTAAACTGAGCAGCGTTCTTCAGAAAAATCTTTAAGGTCCTGCAGATTCTTCAGTTTTCCAGCATCTTTGCATATTTGAACCCTTTCCAGCAGTGACTGTATGATTTTGAGATACATCTTTTCAGACTGAGGACATTTGAGGGACTCAAACAAAACTATTTAAAAAGATTCAAACATTCACTGATGCTCCAGAAGGAAACAAGATGCATTACGAGCTGGGGGGTGAAAACTTTTGGAATTTGAAGATCCATGTAAATTGTACTTAATTTGTGTACCGGGAAACATACAAGTATCTTCTGTTGCTTACGAAGGGCAGAACTAAATGGAAAACAATTATATTTCAACAAAATAAGAAAAATTTGGCCATCTTCATCGTGTTCAAAAGTTTTCACCCCCCAGCTCTTAATGCATCTTGTTTCCTTCTGGAGCCTTAAAGATTTTTCTGAAGAACGCTGCTCAGTTTAACTGTTCAGAACAAACAAGGGACTCAGGCACAACCATCACAAAACAGAAAGACAGTCGAGGATCATCAGGTAACAGAACACAGTACTAAGAACCAAGGGTTCCCAAACTTTTGAGTGGGGTTATTTTAATAATTTCACTAAATGTTAATGGACTAAATGTTAATATCTTTTATGTACAATATCTTACTCAGGACAGTACTAAATAAAAAATAACATGCATTTAGTATGATCTCTCTTATTTTTTGAAAATTACTCATATTTTCACAGATTCTACAAGGGGTATATATATATATATATATATATATATATATATAAAAGAAGGAACTACAATCCCGTTAAGAATTTTGTTGCAAAATCTGCATACATAATAATATTACAAGGATTATAATATTACTAAAATATTTGTATTACCTGATCAAATCATGTTTAACAGGAGAATGCATGATGAAAAACTTTATTACCCATGATGCTGTGCAAAAAGCCTCTAACATGAGGCACCATGACTGACAAAACAATTAAAATATTTGTATACATATGTGCATATTTTGCAATAAATATATTGTGTCTATAGATAATTAACAACTTTAAATTAATAGTTTTATGGGATTGTAGTTCTCTGTCTTTAAGTCTTTAAGTAAAACTTTGTCTAATTTTCAATAATTTTTTTGTTTGAATAAAATTTTATAATATTGTATTCTCCTTGTAGCTGGCTGGGTTGGTTCATGGATTATACTGTTCTAACAGTCTCTTAAACATCTCTATGAAAAAATAAAACAAAAATGAAACTACAGGAACCAATGCTGCTGAAAAAGTGGGCACCAATCAGATTCAAGCACCGGAGCTAACTGTATGAGAAATTGTATCATTATAATAACAAACACTTGAAAAAAAGTGCTACTCTTCTCAAAAAATCCCGTTATTTGAGGTGTCACTCGTGTCTGTAGCACAAATGATGCGGGACGATTTACAAGGCAAAATTGTATAGGGTAATAGGGTTGTTCAAGTATGAGCAATAATATTAGTCGCTCAAAAATGCATTAAAAGAAAATCATGCAGCTGACATGGCATTACATTACTGCAAGTTGACAAGTAATTTTCCGTGGTAGGTTTACATTGTTGCTTACATAATCTCAAATCCAGTAAATATAAGTAAATAAAGTTGACAGATTAAAGCACAACTCTGTCAGACAAGAAACCTCTGGACTTAGTGAAAAATGTGCCATATTTTGAAAGTAACACTGTATTTAAACACACCGCCGAATATCTGCCATGACAGCCGGTGAGATTAAGAGAAAGCCATTGATAAACATTGTCATTTCAGATTTACTGGTATGAAAGCTGTCTCATATCTGCGTCTTCATTATGATTTACATACCAGAGGGAGCAATCCCACTGAGGCAAAAAGCAAAGACGACAGCGCTGCCTTTTAATTAAACCTTGTCTAATTTAAACCACGTCACCGTGGAGAATTCCCTCAGAATCCGATTCACAAGGTTTGAAAATGCTCCTGTCACAATAAAGACGCTGAGCTCACCTCCCAAGCAATCACCAGTTCGCCTCGGCTTCCTCCACCTCCACTCACGTTAGCTGGGGCGACTTCAGGATCTGCCAGTCAGAACAGAGAACAGACAACAGAACACAAGAAACAGACTTTATACCTGTGGGACTGGCGGCAAATCCCAATACTTCCTTCTCCTGAGGTGCGGCTCAATGGTCTTTTGAAAATGCTTCAAAGAATCTGAATGAGGTAGATTGTAGCAACCTGTAGAATTTCCAGTTTCTGATGAAAATGGTTGTCCGGTCTTAGCATATGTTTCTCAGCCTGGTTTTGGTGGCAATTTGTGACTTTTTTTTGTCTGAACACCAGCTTGGGTAGGGTAGGAGATCGGCTAGAACAATTTAAGACCAGCAGATATAACAAATTCAAGCTAGTTTAATAATTGTAATCCATTGCTGATTACAGATTACATTATAGATTACTTTTTTTATCAAGCTTGGGTTAGGGTTAGGGTTAGATTAAACATACATTACATAGATTAAACATACATAACATGAAACATACCATATTTATATAAAAAAGTAAAAGTAAATAAAACGTTCCATCATGAAATGCATTAAACTTTACATTACACAACGGTTTGCCAAACTGGGGTTAATGTAAGAACTGCAGTAGCTTTGAGTTTTGATAAAAAGCTAAAAAATTACAACTTTAAAATGTACAATAAAAATAACCGAACACTAAAAATATACATATTTTACGTGTTTACCTGCCTATCAATGTGGCCATTAAGCAACATTAGGGAACTGTAAACATTTGAATGCTAAATCATTTAAATATTAAAGATCATTATTTTATGTATTTGGTGTAACAGAATATATTGACATGCTTTAATGTTCAAAACATTATTTTCAAATACTGTACATTATTGTAATTCCTCTGTGCCCCGCCTCTCTCAAATGTGTCGTTTTCTACAAAGTCCCTCGTTCCAGAAAGCCCAGTCTGCTCTGATTTGCCACCTGCCGAGTGCATTGTGAACACCGCAAGCACTTGTCGGAAATGTAACCCCCCCTTCCATAATCACAAGCTTCATCTTTCAAAATAAATTTAAAGACGGCTAATTATGTCCTTTGTTCCCCTTTCAGGCTTGACCTGATGGTAAAACTGAGTCGCGTGACAAACACAGTGAAGAAGCTCGTATGTGTTTTTCAAGTACACAAGCCACGGACTGTTAAGACAGCTGACTCCACTGTGTGACCCTGTCTCTCTCTCTTTATCACATGTGCGCGCAAAACTCCATATTTGAACATTCAATAGCAAATACTTAAACTAAAAACATACTTACAGTAGCTGATTCAGAAGCACAATATTGTGTGTAAAAAGTCATAATGACCTCCTCTCCTAGGTTCACAAAACGGTCATCCATAAAATCCATTGCTGTTTTGTTGTAAATAATCTTAAAGATTCCTAAATGCATCTACTTTTGGAAGGCCAAATAAAGTGCTTTTGCTTCCGCCTAGATACACACATTATTTCCCTGACATGGCTGCTTCAACACTAACTTCGTTTACTGAAACCACGCCTTCTTTCTTTGCATGAACATTTGGGCGGCATTACGCAAATATTTCCACATAGTGATCTAAACGTGGGGGCGTGTTTGAATGTGAGTTTTAACTTAATACATAAAGAATATCTATGTGGATTTGAGACTTTAGTCTTTGCAACTTCACAGATCTTCTTTATGCATCATGGGCCCCTTAAATAAACAATAAAACAACAATAACGTTACACACCCAAAGTCTTCCAGGTTTGAAATGTTTTTGGCCAGACATTCATCGGGAATAATTTACTGCCATTGTTTGAATAATATCTAATCATGTAGTCCGTTAAAAGTTATTTAAATAACAATATAACCATTTTAAGAAGTATTACACTCTAATTACAAGTACTTAATTTTTGGAATCCGATTACATACTCCAGATTACATGTAATCAGTTACTAGTCAGCACTGTTTTATGTTCTGGTTTATTTTATAGTGTATATATATATATATATATATATATATATATATATATATATATATATATATATATATATATATATATATATATATATATATATATATATATATAGTATCCATATGCATATAGTGTAGATTGCAAGTTATATTAAGAGTCAGTAACTAAATATTGCCAAATATTATCTTCTCATATTGTGAACAGTGTTCTATTGTAACATATTTAGACTGTCTGGATGAAAATTAATTAAAAGTAAATATTGCCCAATTCCCCAGCCAAAGGGAAGACTAATAACCGTAATTATCACTATTTACACTTCATAGCTATTTACACTATTGTCCCATAGTGCAATATGTTAAAATTTATCAGTAACTCTCTCAGAAAATGACTTATAGCTTTGATTTCACATTATAGATATTGCTGTTAAATACTAAAAAATCCTAGCAAATGTGTCTCTTTTTGACGTAAGTTGTATTTGCTGAATAATTGGAGTCTGAAAGACAGCAGCTGTTTGCATGTCATTTTCACTTGGGATTGTGTGCTGAAGCCTGCTTCTATTTGTGAATCAGTGATCGAAGCATTTGCACACAGGACCTGATCTTAAAATAAAGCATTTCAAGTGTTACTGCCTCAGAATACGGGAGAAGTCCAGTCAATTTTTGTTGATGTCAACATGAATTATTGATAGCTGCATTTCCTGATAGCTGATGTCCAGCCGCTGAGAGCAGCAGGGTTGGATCTTGCATTAAAGAATATAGCTGCATGAGCTTGAGTTTTATATTGTTCTAAATTTCCATGCAACCACATTTTCTTGCAGTTTTTAATAAATTAACTAAAAACACCAGCCCTTCTGTGATGCCATTCCGATTTCAGTGCACTTAATTTGTGTCCTAATTGTCTGTAAATTATTTAGCAATTTGGATGTTCCCAGGAAAATTGGTGTGAATGCAAGGGTGTTTATTTCTCATTCTTGAACTCTATTACGAGGAGTCACTCCTGGTGATTTAAACTAATTATAGAATTAAATTACATTTTCTCCTTCCTGATGTATTAGAGATGACAGATATGGAATTGGGAGGGATGAACGCTTACCTGCAGCTTTGGTGTGCACAGGTTTGGATGGCACGCTGGGTTCCCCCACCCCCACGCTGTTGATAGCCACAACTCTAAATTCATAATCTACCCACGGATTTAGATTCACCACTGTCGCATGAATCATCTGTCCGGGCACAGAATCAGGAACTAGGATTAAAGAAAATATGGAATGGAAAAACACATCAATGCCCATCTGCACAAATGAGTAGCCTAGCATAATTATTTTGCATTTACTTATGCAGATATATTTCTTAGCAATCTTATCTTAGCAATTGCATGTTTCTGTTTTTATCTTTCACAGTGTATAAAAAAAAAAAAAAACATTTGCATAAATCACATTTAAGTGACTCACTCACAATAAAATAAAAATAATATATATATATATATATATATATATATATATATATATATATATATATGTGAACAGTTGCTTTGCAAATTATCTATCTATCTATCTATCTATCTTAAATACATTGTTTGTTTATTCCTATATGACTATGCCAGTAAATTTCATATTATAAGAATATGGCACTATGGTATATAGAAAGTATCACAAAAGTATGTACAATGGCATTGTCATCTGTGCAGACTTATATTTACATCAAATGTGAAGTGGAAATTGAAGGATTGTCAATTTATTTTATTTTATTACTTTTTTCAGTGTATATTATAATATGACTTGAATTATTATTATTAGATATTTTTTTACCATATTTAGTCAGTGAAGTTTTTGTAAAGTTACAGTAAAAAGCATATGAACAGTTGCTTCCTGCAATAATATTCTATAATAAACCTAGATTTAACAAGACATAGAGTCCTATACCAGTTTTGACTGCCTGCCAGCCGATAGAGAAAGGGGTCCTTGCTTGCACGATGTAGAGGGTAACAGGACTGTGGTTGTCAGGTCCGGGGCCCCACGAGAGCTGAGCAGACCTGTCTGTGACGTCCCCCACCAACACACCCACCGGAGCACCAGGGGGCCCTGACAACATCACCGCCAAAGAGACAAAAAGGACTCAAACTTGCTGCGTATCCTCATCACAGAAGGGCACAGCAAGGTGACCAAGTACCTTGCGGTCTGAGACAAGTCTGCCCACAAAAGGCGACATGTTTAATATTCAGAACCAGGGAGAGAGATCCTTCACTTGATGATGGAAATACAAAAGGTTCTAAAGAGCACGAAGCAGGGAATTAATGCATTGATTTCAGATACTTCTGTAGTCATTACTTCAAGAGCTGAATAATGGAATAAAATAGAAATAGCGGGGCAAATTGTGAGGCCTCTTTAATTTATATTTGATAAATGCTCAGAAAAGTGTAGAATACTAAGCAGCCTCCTCGGGGGGAGATGCACATACCTCTGACAATTAAGTCTGCCGCCGCAGACACACTGTCCACTACTGTATGCACCATACAGACGTACTTCCCAGAGTGCTTCAGCTGCACGTTCCTGATCATAAGATCCCCAGAAGAGCCCTATAACAAAGAGCATTAAATAAAAAATTTGTAAAGAAAAAATCTATCTATCTACGTCAGTCCATCCATCTATATAGCCCCGATGATGTAGTTTGATTGCTATTTATAAATGTTTTTGAAAGAAGTCTCTTATGTTAACCAAGGCTGCATTTGTTTGTTTAAAAATACAGTAAAATCAAATGTTATTGCAATTTAAAACATCCATTTTTTATTTCAATATATTATAAAACAATATATTTATTATTTAATGGCGAAGTTGAATTTTCAGCAGCCATTACTCCAGTGTTACATGTTCCTTCAGAAATAATTCCAATATGCTGATTTGCTACTCATGAAACATTTATTATTTCCAGTGTTAAAACGGTTGTCCTTCTTAATATTTTTGTTTTGTAACTGTATTTTTTTTCATGATGTTTTTAATTAATAGAAAGTTGCAAATTATATGCATTTGAAACAAATTTGTAAAATCCTAATTGTCACTTTTGATAAATATAATGCATCCTTGCTGCAAAAAAAAGTATTATTTCTTAAAAAAAAAAAAGAAAAATTAACAGTAATTTACAGTATATTTTTAAGGGAAACCTTAAAGTCTCTAAAATCATCAAGTACTGTATATATATTCATTTCTGTAGTTACATCACATTTGAAAAACATCAAGAAGCAAATAGCAGTAGCAAAAAGCTCTCATATTTGATTGTCCCTTCAGTTCAGATAGGGTCATTTTAACTTGTTTGGACAAGCAATCCTTCTGGCTGTTAGTGATAGCCAACCATTTGTGTGTTTGTTCACCGGTCCTCTCCAGGTTCTCAAAAGCAATACTTGGCAACTTAAAGGCTCCCTGGATAATCTAAAGAGAGAGAGAGAGTGGGCCCTGTGGATTGCTATTTGAGGTTCACTGTGTGTTAAACAGAGTACAATGTAAATCCTGTAATCAGTCAGATTTGTGCCTCTACGTTCAGAGAGCAGCCAGGTGCCCTTGTACTCAAGTCCCCCCCATTGCTAGCTGAGCTAAAAAAAAAAAAGGTTAAACATAAGATCCCAATCATTCCTCACTCCCATTCCTCTGGTGATTTCAAAGAGGAATCCAAGGCTACAGTAATTCAGAAATACAGCATTTGTAGCTTTGAATTATAATGACTGACAGAAACGCACCCCTCCAATCATCCCAAAGTGATCGTGTCGAGTGAAATCGATGAGCTTGCCGTTGAAGAACCACTTGAAGATGGGGTTCAGAGTGGAGTCTTTAGATACTTCACACGGCAAGACAATGCTCTCCCCTACTGTGGCATCCATACTCAAAGGAGGGACTGTAATCTTGGTTGGTTCTGCCAAAAAAAAAATGTTTTAAGTGAGATAAAGGGAAGAAAGGACTAGGACGGAAGTGTTGAAGGTCTTCAGTTATGCATTAATTCATGAGCGTTTTCAGGTTTGGAGACTCAAGGGCCAACCAGCTAAACAAACTGAAATCCAGCCTGTAAAAGCAGCCAGAACAGCCTGAATCATCTTAAACCAGCTAAAATCATAAATTAAATTATTTTATTCAACAGTTACTTGTTGACTCACTTACTAAGCATCACAAAAGAGAATCTGCCAACACCAACAAATTTTTTTTTTTTATTATTCAGTCCTGAGTTTGAATAGCCCTACTTGAAGCCATTCAAAAACATGCATATGTAATGCCACAACTTATTAAAGGAGTAAATTGAGAGAGAGAGAAAAAAAAACTTGCAACAGCAGCATATTTTTAATTAAACATGCAGAAAGTGACTGGGGAGACGAGGATGAGATCTGCTCCCGGTGCTGTGGATGGCTCAGATTTTTTTCACACTAACGGCTGGACCAATAACTCACACATGACAAAAGCTTGGATGAGTTATACCTCTGTCAAACCGGCAGGAACATAAAACAACTATATATTTCATTATCAATTTCATGCTTGGGTTGCTCACTGTTTTTCCACTGGTTCTCATCCGGTTTAAGGCATCCGCTTAGAAGCAAGAGAAATGTGCTGTTTGTGAAATCTGAAAGGTGCTTTACCTTTGACCACTAAAGTCCCAGAACTGCTGGATGTACCGAAGGGGTTTCTGGCGACACAAGTGTACCTCCCTGCGTCAGATTTGGTAACATTGGCAATTCTGAGAGTCCCGTCATCTGAGATGGTCCGCCTGCAACAATAAATAACAATTATTGAAACAATCAATGATATCTTCATATAACAAAGCGTATTTATTTATTTAAAAATAAATAAATGTTTATATATATATATATATATATATATATATATATATATATATATATATATATATATATATATATATATATATATATATATATATATATGCCAAACGATTAATCATGATTAATCACATCTAAAATAAAGTTTTTGTTTACATAATATATGTATGTGTAGTGTGTTTATTATGTATAAACAAATACAGTATACACACATACAGTTCAGTATATATTTTGAAAAAATACATTAA